>NC_077233.1:15096832-15201832 GCF_027887165.1 Monodelphis domestica
CTCCAACCAACCACCCCCCAGTCCTCAGACCCCTCTCTCTTTAAGCAAACCCTCCAAGTTCCCTCCCCTCAGTTCTCACATCTACCAATCATTGTCCATGTCTTCCCTGTGCCAATGGTGGCTCTAGCTTAACCCAGGACCGCCCAGAGGTCCGTGGCTTTGCACATGTCTGTTGAAGGTCATATTCTCAAATAATTAAATCTTGATCCTTTGCTACAGCCCTTCCTAAATCCTGTTACCCTGAGTAGGGTAGAGATTGGAATGATTAAATTTTGATCTATGCTGCAGCCCTTCCTAAATCCTGTTAGGACTGAGTAGGGTGGAGATTGTAATTTCCAAGACCTGGTTCTGTCATTCCAAGTATCTCCATTGTATCAATTCTAAAATCAATCATGACTCAAAGAAACTCCTGTTCTATGCTTAAGCATAGGTCAAAGCCCTTTCCATTGTTCAGCAAAAGGTTTCTGTCCTAAAGTAATCTTAAGAAGGGAGGAGGAGGAACCTCCCATGCCAAGGGGGGTTCACATTCCAATAGAGTTCCCACTATCAATAGGAAATTTTTCAAGTATGAAATTTCCCAATGGTGAAATTTCCAACATTTATAAGTCTAAGAAATTTTAAGGTTTACACCTATTCTCTTTTTTAAAGTATTAATTAATTCAGTATTTTTATGCCCCCTTTACCAAACTGTGTTGACTCTTTCCCCCCCACAATTTCCCTAGTATTACTCTCATTTCTTTTCTCAATTTTTCTTCTACCTCTTATTTGATCTTTAAAATCCTTTTTCAAGCTTCTCCATTAATTCTTTTTGAACTCAGAACAATTCATATTTTTCTTAGAGGCTTTGGATGCAGCAGTATTAACTTTGTTATCTTCTGAGTTTGTGTTTTGGTCTTCCCTGTAGCCAAAATAACTGTGTTGAAAAAAAATTTTTTTATTTTCTCATTTTCCACGTTTTTCTTTCCTAAATTTAAAAAGTGGTTTTAAGTTGGACTCTATAACTATGTTGAAGGGAGCACTGTTCCAAGCTTCAGTTTCTTTGTGCAGGTACTTTCAGAGCTAGCTCTTGGGACCTAGCTATCTGCTTTCAGTTCTTCCAAGGTGACATGATGCAAGGAGAGAGGTGTTTAATATTCTTTTGGCCTGTGCATAACCATTTTTTTCCACCTTAGAACTGTGACCAGGGTCCCCTGCTCCTCTGTGGCCACGAGCACAGCTGTGTGCTCATCATGTTCCTACTCACCTTGAGGTGGCAACCCAGCACTGTGATCTGGATCTTTGTATGGGAAGTGCAGCAGGAGTCTTGCACCCAGTCAGCAAAGGGAGCCCCGTTAACTGATTCTGAGCAGTTGTCTGCCCTATCCCCCTTACCATCTGTGACTGAAGTTCCAGATGCCTTTGCTGCTTATTCAGCAGCCCCTAGGGGCCTGTTGCTCCAGAGGGTACTACCTTGGCATGTGGTTTTGCGCTCCACTACCACCCTGGTACAATAAATCTTCTGTGCTGACCTTCTAGGTTGTTTTGGGCTGAAAAATGATTTCACCTTATCTTTTTGTGGATTTGTTGTTCCAGAATTCATTTTGAGGTTTTTGGAGGGTGATTTGGTAGAGATCAGGTAGGTCTGTGTACTTCCTCCACCATCTTGGCTTCATGCCCTCTACCCTCCATGTTGTATGTTTGTTTTATAAACATTTTATACATTTTTCTCCCATAAACCTTTTAAAAATTCTTTCCTTCCTTCATGGACCAGTTCCTGGACACTCCTGGAAGAAATAGACTTTTTTGTTTTTGAATAAATTTAGCACAATACCTGATACCTGATAAATAATTTAAAAAAATTTTTTTCATTCATTCATTCAGTGAATTTCAACTTAGAAGTTGGGACTCCAAACATGTCCTCTTATCACGACCCCACCAACAAGATGACAAAAATGAAAGGTTATTCCCCAGAGGATCACATGGATGGGAATCTCAAACTAAGCCCTAGTTTAACATTTGTATAAATACTGCACTATAACTCAGGAATATAAATTTGATTTTGTCAGGTAATTGTACAGCGGAATATTTTGCCCAGCAGGCATTTTTTTTAAAGAGAATGTCTTCTTTGTTCAATTCATGATTAAGAAATGAAATTTAGGTGTCAGTGATGGCATTTGACAGTATAAGCAAAAAAGCAGCTATTCATTAAAACAACCAGCTGAGCACCATGTAGAACATAAAAAAGCAGAGGCTTTCATGTTGGATTAACCTTGCTGATAGGGACCCAAAATGTTAACATTAAAAATATTATTTATTTAAATGACTAGATCAGCCCAGTCTTACTACCTTTTTGTTATAAAGACACACACACATACACACACTCTCTCTCTCTCTCATTTGGATGAAAGACACAAACTAAAAGCAACACATTCAATAGAGGAATAAGGAAGGGAATTTAGTATGATACTTGATTCATATGGCTCTTTAAGGTTTGCAAAGACCTTTATATTCATCTCATTGGCGTCTTAGCCAAAACCAAATATTATGTTGTTTATTTTACAGATAAGGAAACCTCAACATTTAAGTGAGATTTATCTGTGGTTAAATACAGCTGGTAAGTGTTGAAATGAATAAGGATTTGAATCCAAGTCTTCCGGACATTCTAGTATTCTGTTCACTATGCCATAAACATTAGAAATGAGGAAGAAACTAAGGAAAAATGGTATTGATAAAAAGGGCTGGTCTTATTTTAATTTGTCGTGATCAATAGAATCACAGCTTTGGCACAAAAATCTCTTGGACTAATTGAAACTATAAATCCAAAAGTAGATGTTGTGGAGTACCAGAAAGAATACTGAGACAGGTGTCAGGAATTCTATACTCTAGTTTCAGGTTGGCTACCTCAGAGAAGTCACTGAATAGCTCTGGGCCTTGGACTGCATGTCCCATGTTTTCATAAAGAGAATTTCATGAATTCAAACATCTCCATGATTTGTATTCATTTTAGTTAAATTTCAGCCATAAGTTTCTAGTTTAATGTAATTTTTTCTTAGTTTATTTCCCCTGCTTGGTAGTATCAGATGCCACAGGATGCCCATTTTTTCCACCTTCGTTGCTGCCATATTCCTATCCAAGGAATAATACAGGAGCCATCATTGGTCCTTCAGGCCTCCCTGGCCATTGTCACATGACCTGTGTAGTCTGGGGGTGGGAAGAGCCTGCTTTTGTCTGCCTTGTACCTGAACCCTCCTCTATGTGTTGTTGTCCCTGACAACAGTAAAGTATGTGCTCCTTGAGACGAAGGACTTAGTACATAGTAAGTAATTAATAAATGCTTTTTGTATTCATTTCTACCAAAATGCCTTTCTTCTTTGCCATCTTATTTTCAGTGATAGAACTGGTGGCTCAGAATTGTAACTCTGGGCATTTTTTATTCTTGCTTTTCTTTTAGACCCCAAAACCCATCAGTAGGCAAGATCTATCCATTTTGTCTTGGCAATATTCCTTGTATTGATTCCTTCTCTCTACTTGCATGTAGAATAAACCACCCCAGCTCAGGCTCTCACTATATGAATGAATAATTTGCTAAGTGCTTGCTTCATGCCAGGGATACAGATACAAAAAATGGGACCATTCTGGCCTTGAGCTTGTCTTGTGATGGGAGCACACGACCAATATAAAGAGTGTCAAGCAAGCAAAGGCATTTTTGTTTGAGAAGTCCCCGTGATGTTGAGTCTACAGTAGGGTAGTTGACTGACACGGCCTTTTTGGAAACAACGGCACATGTATTTGACCATCAATCTCAAGAATAGGAAAGGGGGGGGGGGGTGAGTGGAGTGAGTAATGGCTTACCAGGTGGTAAGAAGGTAGCTGGAGTCTAGAGCGGCCGATCATGCCATTCTACCCTGATAAACTCCAGTGGGTCCCTGATGCCTTTACAAAATTCTCTGTTCAGTATTCGAAGTCCTTTATAGCCTGACCTTGCAAAACCTCAGAAATGTTTACTGATTCTTAACTGAATTGTTTAATTTTAGTTAAAGTGCCAAGACGATGGGATATCTACCCAGAGTTTTTAAAGGAATTCCAAGTGTGAAAATGTGAGACTTTTGGCCAAAAATAACTTAGATCTCTAGTACAAATGGCTAGAACACATTAATATTATAAACTGATTTCTGTCTAATTGTTCAAGAGTAGATAGGGAAAAATGAATCATGTGTACATACCAGGCAAGCTGATGACTGAATACTTAAGCAAAGTATTAAGAGGCAAGGCAGTTGGGCTTCTGTAGGAAAAAAGTATGCTTATTTAGACTTTCAGAAACCTCCTGAAAAGATTCTTGGGAAAAGATATTAAAAATGTGCAACTCTGGCTACATCATTAATGTTATACATAAAGGACACCTCAAAACCAGCAGTCCCAAGGAGATGAACAGACAAGTGGCAGTTACAATTCAGTGGAGATAAGTTATGATTAATGTGTTTAGAGAAAAAAATCCAAATTAGCTGGCCTGGGGCAGCAAGGCAGCAGAGAGAATAAAACATCAGGCCTGGAGCTGGGAGGATCTGAGTTGAAATTTGGCCTCAGATACTTCCTGGCTCTGTGATCCCAGCCAACTCACTTCTCCCCAACTGTCCAGCCCTTACCACTCTTCTGCCTAAAAATAAGGTTAGGGTTTTGAAAGAAAAAGAACAGACCGTACTGCAGACTGTCATTCTAAAGACTGCAAAATGCATCAATGAAACATTTAAAAAAGACCCACCATGTAGGAATGAACTTAGTTACTGGCTTGAATGAAGTCATTTCTATGACCAGATCAGCTTTGAAGAGGTTTAAGGCCCTCCTGGAGGGAATGGGGCCTCGGGGAGCTTCCTCATTGATAGAGGAAAAGGGACAAGCATTGCTAAGTGCCTTTATCTCATTGGCTCCTCACAACCCTGGGAAGTAAGTGCAACTATTATCCCCATCTTACAGTAGAGGAAACAGAGAGGGTGACCCGGGGTCTTACAGCTTAACAGTGTCTGAAGGCAGACTTGAACTGAAATCTCTCCTGATTCCAAGCCCAGCACTTGGACCACTGCACCTGCAGCTATAGGAAGCAAAGACCTGGGGCCCAAACCCCCAGGAAATAACCTGTCTCCCTGGCCACTCACTTGGAAAATAGAATGGAATGAAGATAAGAAGAGGGGAAAGGCTTGCCAATAAATTGAGAGACTAATTTGAGGTTGCCAGAGAACTTGGGGTGGAAAGGAGAAAAATGATCACACTTGGGAAATCCCAAGCTGGACAGAGTGAGAAGGCTTCACTAATTATTCTCATGCCAGAACCAAAACAATGTAATTGAACGAAATAATAACTGCAGTGATTAGACACAGAGAATAAAGAAGATTGGCTGCAATTTGGAAAGGTTGAGGAGCAAAAGAAAACTGCATAGGATCACTGAGAACGAGAGGGCAATGGAGAAAGAGAAAGAATTCACCAGTCACTTCCTATGAAAAAACTCCAAAATGAAAACCTCAGGAAAATGACAGTCAAGATCCAGAGCTTCCCAGTCAAAGAAACAAAACTGCATTCAGTTACTAAGGACACACAGGAACACCCATGATTTAGCTGCCATCACTAGAAAGGGGCGAGCACGGAAGAGAGTAAGTATCTCAGAAGGCAAAGGACATTAACTTACCCTGAAAGGGGGAAAATGGATTGGCAGGGAAATAGAGGATTTCTAAGCATGCATGAAGACCTGAGCTGCAAAGAAATGCAGAAATGCTGCAAAGAAATGCTGCAAAGAAATGTTGAAACAAACACAGAATTAAGAGAAACAGAAGTATGTAAATATGAACAACAGTTAGAAGGATTTAGCTAAAGGATAATCTATGCATATCATAATATAAGGAGTGGATCTTTGTGTTTCCTCTCAGGTAGAAGTAAGAGAGGGAGGGATTCTGTTGAATGTGCTCTTAAAAGAAGAGTGGAAAGAGGAAGAAGAGGAACATACCTGGAGGAAAGGGAAACAAAGGTTGGGGGGAATTATCTCACATAATCTGGCTGCACAAGGAGAAGGGAAGGGGTGGGAAGAGAGCTGATGTGAACCTCATTCTCAGAGCTGGTTGAAAGGCAGAGAAAAAAACATGCTGCAGAGTTGGGAACAGAAAGTTTCTTTAATGGGGAAATGGGCAAGAAGAACTAGGAGGAAAGTATATTAAGGGAATTTCGTTCTGTGCCAATCCAACTCTAAGGAAATGCAAATATTTTTATAAGGATTTTTTGAGGTGATAAAGAATGGGACTATGAGGAGGTGCCTATCAATTGGGGAACAACTGAATAAGTTATGGTATAGGAGAATGAGATGGAATACTATTGTGTGTAAGAAATGGTGAAGGAATGGTTTCAGAGAAACAAGGGAAGATGTGAAGTGAATAGAACAGGAACAGTTTACACAATGATAAAAATGTGGTAAAGAAAAACAATTGTGAAAGACTTGGGAGGTGTGGGGCAGCAAGGTGGCTCAGTGAATTGAGTCAGGCCCAGAGACAGGAGGTCCTGGATTCAAGTCTGGTTTCAAGACACTTCCTCGATGTGATACCCTGGGCAAGTCACTTAACCCCCATTGCCTGCTCCTTACCACTCTTCTGCCACAGAACTGACACTTAAGAATTGATTCTAAGACAGAAGGGAAGGGTTAAAAAAAAAGACAAACTTAGAAACTCTCTTCAACTTAATGAAGAATGGGGTGTGTGCTTGTGTTTTTCCTTTTAGACATTATCAAGGAGGTAATCTTTTTTGTTTGAGTTCACATCTTTATTGGGTTTTCTTTTGTTGTTCTGAATTGGGGAGTAGATTGTATTGGGAAGGAAAGGAAGGATTTTCTGCTGACAAAAAAAAAATTTTTCCCTAAAAATCTTAGTAGATCAGTTACTTTGTGGAGTGCCAGATTCTACAACAAAATGATTACAATGAAGATAAGGTATTTCATATAGCTACCTCCTTTTCCATTCTTCCACCATTAGACCTTGCAAGTATACAGCAAGGATATTCACTTTTAAGTGAGAAATAATGGAGTTTTATTATTCATCACTCAATAGAATGCACTTGTAACTGCTGAAGATCAACTTCTCAAGTCATCCTACTACTCCATTAACCCTCTGATCTTCTAGGGGAATCTCTCTTGGAAACACCTAGAATATTTTCGTATCTTATGCTTGATTTTTTTTTTCAAAACTAATCACAAACTACAGTACACAGGGGGGAGGAGGAGGAGGAGAATCCAGCAGTGTGGCATATAAGAAACTCAATATCACAGTGAATTCATCACTGTTGGCAGTGAGGGCAAAATGCCATGGGGTGATGCTAACTATGCAAGTTTTTTGGTTCCTTTTTCTCTGTCAACTGAGGCCCTTTTGTGGCTACTTCTTTACCTCTGACATTCAGCTATGATTCTGGAGTGACAAGATGGATTCAAAGGAAATGACTTTTTAGTCAGAGTCTGAACTCTCATTTGATTTAGATTTGTGCTTTTTTTTCTTTTTCTTTCTCTTTTTCTTCTCCTTTTTCCTTTTCTTATGTTTCTCTTTCTTCTTCTTTCTCTTATGCTTCTCTTTACATTCTGAGGAGCTGGAACTAGTGCCATCTTCATCTGAGGTAGAATCTTCTAGTAGCTTCTTTAACTGCTGTATCCTAAACACATAAAACTTGGGTTAAAAAGCTGTCTTTTTAGAAGATGCAACTCATGCTACTTCAGAGTACTCTGAAATCACAGATCTTGATTCCATATCCTTTATTTGTTTTACTAAAAAACTTAGCATGATAATAACCCATAAAAACAGAAACTTGAAGAAAGTGAGAAGAGTCTGGTGCAGAAGTATATCAAACCCAACAGGGAAACAAATGAAGAAAGGAAGGGAATAGGGTGATTTAAGAAGGAAGCAAATGTAGTCATAAGCAGAATAAATTTCTTGATCTTGAAGGACAGATAAAAGGGGAGAAAAATAGAAAAGAACTAAGGTCTAAAGAAGTGCTTTAGACAGACTGTTGGCTTAACAAACTGGGGCTCATGGATGTGATGGGAGTCTTATTGTGATGAAAGAAATGATTTTTTAAAATTTAGGTAGTATGATTTTTTGAAAATTTGTTTATTTTTTATTTAAAAGGAAATGCTTTTATTTGGGAGTAAAACTTAAATCCTAGACCTCTTTACAAAGAAATAATTACAAAAGTAAACATGATTTTAAATCTCATCTAATTCTTTTCATTTAAGAGACAGCGAAGTGACTGAGGTGGATAGACCACTGGTCCATTAGACATGAGTGTAAATTCAGCTTCAGACACTCTCTAGTTCTATGACCTTGGACAGGTCATCTGACTTGTCTCTCCCATCTGTTTCCTCACTTGAATAATGTATAGCATCCCTCCAGTGTTCTTCTGAGGATCAAATGAGCTAATATTTTAAAGAACAAATAGCACTTTATATATACATACACACACTAGATATTGTTTTATTATTTATATAGTGCAGATTTCCTAGAACTTCATAGTCTCTAGTGGCAGAATCCACATATTCCTCAGCAAGACTTACCATCAAACTACTAGAAAAAGAAAAACTGACCAAATCGGTTTTCTGCAAACTCAATTCCTCAGAACTGACACAAAAGGGTACTTAAACATTTTCTTCTTATTATCATCTTTTCTTCCTCCCACTTTCTATATCTAGATTTATTTCATTAAATATTTTCCAATTACATGTAAAACTATTTCAAACATAAATTAAAAAAAAATTAAGTTCTAAATTCTCTCCCTCCTGCCCTTCCTTAACCACTGTAAAGTGATATCGTTTATATATGTGATGTCCACATGTTGCAAAAAGCAAGAAAAATAAAGTGAAAAAATTATCTCTCAATCTTCACTCAAACTTCTCAGTTCTCTCTCTGGAGGTGGATAGTATTTTTCACCATTGAGTCCTTGGGATCATTGAACTTTATTGATCAGAGTCTGAAAATCTTTCATGGTTCATCTTTTCAATATTGTTGTTACTGTATATGTTTTCTTGGTTCTCTGCTCACTTTACTTTGCATCAATTCATATATAAACCTTCCCAGATTTTTCTGAAACCATCTTGCTTGTCATGTCTGTCTGTCCATCCGTCTATCTATCCATCCATCTCTCTACCCATCCATCCATCCCTCTATCTACCCATCCATCTGTCCGTCCACCCATCCGTCTATCTTCCTTCCTTCCTTCCTTCCTTCCTTTTTAAAAATCAATTCTAAGATAAAAGAGAGGCAAGGCCTAGGCAGTTGGGAGTGAAGTGCCTTGCCAGGTCACACAGCTAGGAAGTGTCTGAGGTCACATCAGAAGCCAGGTTCTGGAGCTCTAGCCCCTGGAGCTGCCCCCTCTGCTTGTCATTTCTTACAGCAGACTAGCATTTCGTCACAATCTTGTGCCACAACCTTGTTCACCCATTCCCCAGTGGATGAGCATCTCCCCATTTCCAATTCTTTGTCACTACAAAAAGAGCTGCTATCAATATTTTTGTATCTATGGTTTCTCTTCGATCTCTTTGGGGTCCAGGCCTAGTTCATGCTATTGCTGGGTCAAAGACTATGCACCATTTTAGGTCTTTTAGGCCTCGTTCCACACTGCTCTCCAGAATGACTGAACCTCTCCTTCACCGACAGCCTTAACTTCCTTATTCCTAGTAGACTTAACTTCCTATTGGTCGTATGAATTGCCAGAGCTAAGCAAGTAAAGAGAACCAAGAGAACAACTTATACAAGCAAAGGAAAATCATGAATACAATTCTGAAATGACTAACCACATCTCCAGACCATCTCTAGGATGATGAAGCGTGTGCGCACCTCCTGACAGCTTGGGGCCAGCCAGGCCCCTTAGGACACGATCACTTGGGAATTCCTTTGGCTTGTCTGTCTGTGTTGATACAAGAGGTTTTTTTTTCTTTCTCTGGAGAGGGGACCAGCGAGAGCGATGACAAAAAAGGAAGCGGCAGTGTGACATTCTTGTCTAAGTACCCAAGAGAGGAGAAGGAAGTTCTGAAGGAAGCACAGGCCAGCAGCAATCAGTGCGGGCTGGAGATTTAGGGCTTCATGTTCTTTGTGTCCTTTGCAATTCTGATCAGGCGTGGAAATGCAAATGTCACTTCATTCTGGAGAGCCTTACCTCACATCCTTTTCATGCCGCTTATTCTCTCTTATGATGTCATACATGGGATCTTCGTGTGCCTTTAAGAAGACAGAAGAAGGAGCTCTTAGGTTTGGCCATAAAAAATAAATCGTTTCTGGGCACTCCCCTGTGTACTTACTAAGCCTGTGTGCGTGCGGCCCCCCAGTCCTTTTCTTCAGTTCTTGAAGGACCTGCAGGTTTGCTGGTCCTGGTTACAGTCCTTCTAGGCCTGAGACTTAAGAGTTCTTGGGACTGAAATGCTCATCACCCTGGAAGAAGCTTGGCATCAGCTTTAAAGGACCTACCACTGTGGGCTTCTACTTCTCGATAGATCTTTTTAGAAGCAAGTAGAAGACACATGAGACTCTGAGCTGAAAGCTGCTAGTTAAGAAATTAAATATAGATAAATGAGAATGAAGCCAAAGAGGGGACTGTTTCTCTCATGGAAGAAGTTCAGCTTTGGAGAATCTGAGCCATTTATTCTTCACTCAGACAAGAATTCTGGCTGATTCAATGGATATGAAATCAGTAATCTTTATAGGATTAAAAAAAAAATCCTCACCTTCTATTTTGGTTCCTAGTCAGAAGAGTGCTCAGGGCTAGGCAACAGGGGTTAAGTGACTTGCCCAGGGTCACACAGCTGGGAAGTGTCTGAGGTCATACTGGAACACAGGAACCTCCCATCTCTAGGCCTGACTCTCAATCCACTGAGCCACCCAGCTGTCCCCTCTTTATAAGATTTAGAAGAGATCTCAAGCAATTCACTCATTATCAATGAAGGACAGGAGAAAGATACAGGGGCAGCGGGGTTAGGGGTGGAATTTAGGAAATATTTAAACAAAGGATACCAATAAAATCTACTTAAAAAAAATTCAGATGGCATGTTGAGTTATACCTATCACTGAGATCCTGGAATGTAACACAAGACTTAATAACTCCCCAAAGCAGCAATAGATCTAGCTAAGACATTCCCTACAAAACTGGGCAGAGCCTGGACCTAACATCAAGTCCACCACAGGCTGGAAGAATGAACAAAGAAGAGTCCCACCATAAAAAGTTATTGTTGACAAGGATACTCAACACACAAACCCAAAAGAAGAGAATGACTCTAAAACATCCACCAGCAAAGCAAAAAAGAAAAACAGCATGGGCACAAATTTATTTAGAATTCTTGGATGAGATAAATCAAAATTTTAACTTTTTAAAAAAGTTTAAAATGTTTTTTTCTAAATACAACACTAGAGGGGAAAAGTGGGAAATAAATGAAGACATGAGGAAAAATTAGCAACTTGGCACAAGAGGTTCAAAACCTTGTCCCATTAAACTCTGAAAATTAGAATGGACCAAATAAAAGCCAATGATTCCATGAAACAACAAGAAATATTTAAACAAAATCAAAAGACTGAAAAATTAGCGAAAAAATATAAGTCATTTCATAGCAAAAAAAAAAAAACCAACAAAAATCAAAAACCACAAAACCAACCTGGAAAACAGATCAAGGAGAAAAAAATTATTAATTAATTGGACTGCATGAAAGTCATGATGAAAAAAGAAGTCTAGATTGTTTCCAAAAAATCCCCAAACTGTGTAGATCTCTTAGAACCAGAGGGCAAAGGAGAAATAGAAAGACCCCAAGAGTCACCTATAAAAAAACCTCTCAAAATGAAAACTCTCAGGAAGATAAGTCAAAATTCAGAGCTTCCAAGTCAAAGAAAAAAAGAGTGTGTAAGTAGTGAGAAAGAAAGAATTTATATACTTAGGAAACAGAGGCAGGCTCATGCATGATTTAGTTGCCACTGCTGTAAAGGAGCAGAGTACAGAATATAAAATCTCAAAAGACAAAAGATATTAACTTACAAAGCAAAACTTAGTATATAATCATAAGCATTCCTGGTGAAAAGACCTGAACTGCATAGAAACACTAAAGAGAAACATAACCATCAACATGTAAATAAGGGGCTAAATATGAATAAGGAGAAAGTGAACATTCTAATATGGGGGGATGATCCATGTGTTCCCTCAGTAGTTTGTCATCATTAGAGGTAATAGAGGGAATCTAATTAGACAGAAGGCCTAGGAGAGATTCTGTTAAAATGTGATGATCTTAAAAGAAGAAGGGAAAAAGGGGGAAGAGGAACATACTGGGGGGGGCGGGGTGGGGGGGAGAAAGGGAGGAGAAATTACTTTGCATAATCTGGCTGAACAAATCAAAGCAGTCTATCAGAATGAGGAGGAAGGCATAGGGGGGGTGGCTGACCGTTGAACATCATCATTCTCATCTGAACTGGTCAAAAGGCAAGGATAGGAATAAACATCAGTAAAAACTTAGGCAACAACTACCTGAAAAAGACACTAAAGATCTGTAATAATTAGAGAATGAAAACTAAAGAAATTCTGAGGTATTACCTCATACCCATCAAATTGCTAATAGATGGGGAAATGCAGTGGTAGTCTATGACACGAAGACGGGCTCACTAATTCATTGCAGGTGGAACTGAGGATCTGTCTGTCCATTCTGTAAAACAATCTGGATTGTGTAAGAAGATTTATACTAAGCTATTATATTCTCTGACCTGCCATGAGGTTTATACCTTATGAAAATCAATGACAGTGAAAACTGACCTAGATGTACACAAATACCTGTACTGGCAAAATTAGTAAAGCAAACAAAGCAGGCAACAAAATATTGGCCTGCATTGAACAAAATAGGTCATAAGAACGTAATGAAAAATTATTGAACTATGAAGAATGATGAATATAAAGAACTAAGAGAAGCATAAAAAGACATAAACTAAGAGAAAATAAAAATCAAAAAGGCTCAAAAGAACAACACATACATTGGCTAAAAGACGACGTTAAAAAACTCAGGTCAAATATGGGGAAAGTTAAAGTTGTATCTTTCTTTTAACAATCAGTTAATCACCAAAGAGAAAAGGGACATGTTATAATCACCCTATTAGAGGACCTTGCTTAATTGTTTTTGGGGAAACATTTTATAGGATATAAGCTGGGATATTCGTACTAATCTTAACCAAATATAGTTCCAAGAGGAAGTTAATCTTCTATCGGACAACTTTCAGGCAGATGTCCAACAAAATTTTGTATCTGGAAAATAAATCTGATATTAAAATTTTATACTTACTACTCTGAATTGTTCTAATTTCTGATTGCCTTTGATAAAGAATGGGCATTCTTTGTCACCTGTTCTGTGTCCATACCGTTTACAGCGCCAGCCTAAAAGCAAACAGAAATGCAAAGATTTAAGATTCACACAGTCGCATCAAGTTAGTTTTTATGAAAAGTAATTATGCAGCACATAGAATGAGCTTTCCTCAGGGGATCTTTTATAATAGTTCCACCATCAAGTTCCCTTCCACTTTTGGATGGCTCTCATTTTGGGGAAGTTTTTCCTTAATACAAGTCTTAGTGGGCCTCATCGCATCTTTCAGATTTCTTGTAGTACTATCTTTTGGGCCCAAATGTTAAGAGTCTACATCGCAGCACTTCAAATACTTGAAGACAGCGATCCCGCCACTGTCCATTTTCTTACACCCCTTCCCGAAATGTTGCCCGTTCTTTCTGAACAAGTACAAAAATCCTAGTGTAGAAGGTGGCAGTCAGACGCCTCTAAATGACCTGTAGGAAACAGATGAATAAACAGGGAACCTGTGGATCTTGAAAGATGAGAAAGCTAGAGATCACTTACATTGCATAACCTTGACTTCTTTCCCCAGGGGCATCCAGAGTCCTTTAGTTGGAGCATGAGCCAGAAATTCTCTGGCGTGTTCATTGCCTGGTACATCTGGGATACAGTCTTCTGGCTTAGTCTCATCTTCCTAAACAAAGGGGGAAATCTGTAAACAAGAAGTCCAAAGTACGAGTCTTCTCTTCAAGTGGTTTAGGTAGCCCCCTCCCCACATCCCTGCAGGCTGACTGGGGGTCCTCCTCTCCACTCCCACAGATGCTACCACCAGTTCTGGCCCAGCTCATCCTTCCGCAGGAATAGTGCAAGAGCCTCCTCCCTGATCTTTGAGCCCTGGTCCTCCATACAGCTGCCAATTGATACTCCTCAAACACAGGTTTAGTCGTCACGCCTCTATTCAAAAATCTTCAGTGGTTCCCGATTACCTTGAGGCGTTGAGGATAAACTACAATTTGGTCACCCCTCGTCCAGTTTAATTTCCTATCATTGCCCTTTTAGGCCCCTTTCTTTCCAGATTTTCCATTGTTGCTTCTCTATGTTGCCAGTAATCTACTATGTTTGATTTGCTTCCTTCAGATCACACCCCCAGTTCTATCATGTTCCTTTCCCAGGTGGTAATGCTCTGTCCTTTTTGAAGCAAGTACTTTGTTTTAGTTACTGCATATACAATTTGTATTTTATTTGCTTATCTGTGTACATGGGATTTTATCACTTCGGTGGAATGGAAGTTTCTTAAAGCAAGGGATGATTTCATTTTTGCCACGGAATCTCCAGAATTTAGCATAAAATCTTACTTGTGGTCAGTGATTAATACAGGTTTCTTGAAATTAACTGAATTTTCTAATGATCAGAACTACACAACCATGAAACAAGCTTTTTCAAGAGTAGGATCTTCCCATCCTTTTTAAAGAAAGCCTTTCGTGGCGATTTTTGGGAGACATTGTAGAAAGAATTCGTTCATTGGGAAAGAACATTTCCTGCGTGCCTTCTAATTCTTAGGGCGCTAAAACCTAGCTAGCAAGTCTCTATAGTAAAAGGACTAAAACATGCAGCAACAATTAGTAACGAGAAGGGCACCATCAGATGGAGGTGGAACTTAAGGTGGCCCTTGACGAGAACAATGATCACGGATTACATTTCCACAAGGACACATCTCCTAATTGGGAATGCTCTAACTCAGCATTCTTGGATGCTCATGAGATCTGGGGCTCGATTTCAGAGTTCATGAGCTTGGAAAGAAAAAAAATCAAATCTTTAATTGATTTCCTTTAAAGTTTTACATATTTTATTTTATGCATCACCAAACTGCCAAAGTGTTCATCCCACTTCTCTGGACACATAGACAAAATACGATTAAAAACAACAACAACAACAACAAAAAACAAACAAACAGCAGCAGAAAAGCAATGTTACCAAAGAACATTATGCTTTAAAGAAGGGGGGGGAAAGGGGGGGGGCAGCTAAGCAGTTCAGTCGATATAGAACCAGGCTTAGAAATTGGAGGTTCTGAGTTCAAATCTAGCCTCAGACACTTCTAGCCGTCTGACCTTGGGCAAGTCACTTAACTCCAATTGCCTAGCCCTTACAACTGCCTGGAAACTGATACTCAGTACCAATTCTAAGACAGAAGGTAAGGGTTTTCTTTCTTTCTTTTTTTTAAAGAAAGACATTTCAAGCTGTCATATAATGATTTTATAAAAGTTTCTTTAAAATGCAACTTTTTTCAAATGATCAGATTATAAAAAGCAAAATAATTAACTATACTCACCTTAATAAGTCCAGGAGGAGGTTTTTCATAACTGGGGGGAGGAGGGGGAAGAAAGAGTCCGTCAATCACATTACTATGGCAAATGACAGTCTAATTTTAATTACTTCTAGTAAAAAAAAACAAGGCCTACAAAATCAGTGATCAGATCCAAATTTTAAAAATTATTAAAATCAGATAATGCAGTTCTCTTTGTAGTCATTCCCTGGAAGGTTAGACAATCCTAGACAGGATCATAGCCCGAGAGCAGGAAGGGACCTCTGAGGCTGTGGAGTACAACTACGAAGCAAACGGGAATGAAGACACTTATCAGTAGAATGATTCTGTGCAAGTTTTAGCCTTTCTGAACTATTTTCTCATTAGAAAAATAATGAAAATAGGGGCAGCAAAGTGTCTCAGTGAATAGAGAGCTAGGCCTAGAGATGGGAGGTCCTGGGTTCAAATCTGGCCTCAGATACTTCCCAGCTGGGTGACCCTGGGCAAGTCACTTAACCCCCATTGTCTAGCCCTGACCACTCTTCTTCCTTAGAACCAATGCACAGTATTGATTCTAAGACTAAGGAAGGTGATAGATAATGAGTACCCAAACAAGTTTATTGTGATTGATATAATAAGACAAAATATTCTGCAAAATTTTAAAGCACTGTATACATTAGCTATTATTATTCTAAGAGTAGCTCTTCTTGTCAGGCTGTGAGGGAGATGTGATAGCACTAGAGGGTTGTTTCGGGAAAAAGTGGTTCTGGGAAGTCACATTTGAACCCAGGACCTCCCATCTCTAGGCTTGGTTCTCAATCCAATGAGCCACCTGGCTTCCCCCCTTGGAGCACTTTCCCATATGGCTATTGAAAATGTGGATTTCTTCCTTTGAAAACTGCCTGATCCTGTCCTTCTACTGTTTATCAATTAGGAATAGCTGTTGTTCTTACAAACTTAATTGTTTCCTCTGTACCTTAGAAATGAGACCATATCAGAGAAACTGGCTGCAAAGATCCTGCTGCTGCTCGCTTCTCTTCTAATTTTAGCTACACTGATTGTGTTTATGCAAAAACTTTCCACAAAGGCCCATCTTAAAGCCAATGTTCTAGCAGTGACGTACGGTTTGGGAGTCAGGTAAAACACGGCGATCTTGGAGGAAGTGAACGTGAGCAACGGAGAGGCGCACCAGTGTGAAGCGGCCCCACGAAGGAACAATAAGGCCAACAAGGAAGAGGACGTTGCCCAAGAAGCGACGGCGGCATCTAGAAGAGCGAGCGGGAGCTGGCCCTCCATCTGGGGGCTCCACCGCTATTTCCCCGATGTCAGGACGGCCACAAGCCGCCCAGGAGAGAGGGCAGGCCTGCTGGACGGCATTTGCACTGCGACACATCAACCAAATGACTTTTCTTAGGAGCACTGTTACTTGATGCCATGGGGCAGAGTGGTAGGGCTCTGTCTGGCCAAGGAAGAATGTGGTCTAGACAAGGCGCATCTTCTCAATACTCCATAACATTAAAAAAGATGAAGGCATAAAGATGGAAACAGAAAAGTGATTTTCTTTTTAAAGGCCTCTTCACCAGCCTTTGTTGGGATAGAAAAGATCACAGATGACAAAACCGACAAATTTTTTTTTTAACCTTTACCTTCCATCTTGGAGTCAATACTGTGTATTGGCTCCAAGGCAGAAGAGTGGGAAGGGCTAGGCCATGGGGGTCAAGTGACTTGCCCAGGGTCACCCAGCTGGGAAGTGTCTGAGGCCACATTTGAACCTAGGACCTCCCATCTCTAGGCCTGGCTCTCTATCCACTGAGCTACCCAGCTGCCCCCTAAAACCGACAATTTTGATTACATAAAGTTTTAAAGATTTTGCATAAACAAAATTAGAGTAGCTAAAATTAGAAGAGAAGCAAAGAGCTGGGGGGAAATCTTTGCAGCTAATTTTTTTGATAAAGGTCTTATTTCTAAGCTATATAGGAAAGAATGAAATTTATAACAATAACAGTCATTTGACAATTGATAAATGAAAGGATAATAACCAGCCCTTTTCAGAGAAAGAAATCCTGGAGAAAACGAAAGAAATAACTTGTGCCTGGTCCATTACTTTCATCTGTATAGAGACGTTAGCTGAATAGCTCAATTTTTATTGTTAACTCAGAAGGGAGAGTCCTAGGGGATGGATCTTGGAGTTTTTAGTACTAAGAATAGCTCTAAAGTATAATCATAGAGCTGGAAGGGCCCTCAGATTAGGTACACAGTCCAACCTCTTCATTTTACAGATGAGGAAACTGAGGCCCCAAAACAGGAAGAGATTTGCCCAATATCAGATCATGTCAGAGGTAGGAGTTGAACTCAGGTCCTCTGCTGTGAAATTCTGCATGCTTTCCAATGAATCTATTCCTTCTCATCTATTTTTTCCTCTTATAAGGTCATAGTGATTGGACACGCTATTCCTCTGGTTCTGCATTTTTAATTGTCTTATGTCATAAAGGTCCTAACGGCATTAATAATTGTCTGACTCTCAAAACTACTTTTCAAGGTAAATTGGATGGGGCTTATTGCCGTTTTAGAGAGGAAATTACTGAAGTCCAGCGAGGGCAAGTTCATAAGATCACAAAATTTTCTGAAGAAAATGAACAAACAAGACTCCCAGTCTTAGTGTTTCCCACCACTCGATTGCATTAAGATTCAACAGAGGTGCCTCGTGCCAACAACAAACACTCAGTCGCTGCTGGTTCATCTAACCCGCCTTCTACTACCCCCAGAGAGAAAAAAGCACAATCCCTGTCCTAACTGGGCACAGTCGAGCGGACGTGTCCAGTCTCAGCCCGTTTCATCAGGGAGCTCCTGCAATAGCAGTTGGCCGACCCGAGCTCTGGAGTCTTTCCAACGTGGTTTCGAGTTCTTGGACAACAGGAAAAGAGCGGCTGACCCTCTTCTTGTGCTCCGTCCTCTGGGGGACAGGCCTAGCGGCGTCCCCGGGCGCAGCTTAGTCATAACTTGGGGGTCTAATTCCAAACTGCTTTTCTGAATGCCTGGACCGGGTCCTCGTGCCAACAAGAGTGCATCCAGGTTCTTCCCCTGCAGTATGTTTGTTCAGGTTTGCCAATCTGATGGGTCTGAGGTGGACCCTTGGAGCTGCTTCAATTCAGTGATCTACTATAGTATTCGAATGCCATGACGACTACATCGCTCAAGGTCACGAAGATTCAACATTTCTGGGGCAGGATTCAAACCCAGGACCCGACGGAGCGGCCGTTTGCTGAGCCCTCTGGGTTCTGGCCATTGGTCCACTTTTCCTTTTGGGGGTAGGAGACAGAGGCAGAGGAAGAGCAAAAGAACCTGGGACTTTCCAGAGTGAAGACTACCAGTGAAAAAGTCATTTTCCAATATAGCTTCCTAGAATGAGCATGGGAAGAGACGGCTACACTAAAGGCGGGTAGCCTGCTGCCCAAACTGGCCCCTCCATGAACCTCCCCGAGGCCCAAGTCTCCCCAGCCTTGCTTGAGCTGTCCTCACAGACTGGAGTCTTATTTTCCTATTTTCATCCCATTTTACAGTTTGGGAAACGGAGGCAAAGAGGTTAAGTGCCTTGCCAAGGGTCATACAGAGAGTAGGTGTCTGAGGTTGAATTTGAACTCAAGTCTTCCTGAGTCCAGTCCCCGCACCAGCCTTCTGACACACAAAGACAAAAAATGTCCTCAGGAGACCATAACACGACTTTGCTTCCATCGTCCCTTCCGGCTTCAGGATCTCTGAGAGCAGAGGGAGAGCCTTGCGCGGATCCAGGGTTCAGGGGACAGGCAGGGAGCGCGGGAGCCTGAATCGCTGAGGGTGGCCCCGACGATGTCTGCCTGGGCGACTGGACAGCAACGGGGAGCGCCGGGTGGAAGACATCGAGCTCCCTTTGGGGCCCGTCAAAGACCTTTCCTGGACGTCCGCGGGAGGCTCAAGTCGGGGCTGCTTCCCCGACACCCACTTTCAATGGCTTTTCTCATTAACGAGGGCTCCAGACTAGACACGGGAGAAGCCTGTTCACGTGGGGGATGTGCGTGGAGACACTTGCAGGCAGTCGTCAGAAATGAAGAGCCGTGAAACGGAAGGGGGTCCCCACGGAGGAAGGACGTCCACGCGGGAGAGCTTCCTCTGCCCCGCCAGAGCCGGGGACGCACGCTTCCTGGAGCCGCCTCGCCACTGAAGAGGGTCACGGCACTGTCCGCCCAGGCCGGAAGAGAGCAGCGCCCAAGACGGCCGGCGTCTGGCTCAAGGGTGCGCTTCTCGGGCTGCGGGCGCTGCGGACGGCCCCGACCACGGCGAGCGGCAGAAGGCGGCGACGGCCGTGGTGCGCACTTTGCTGCTACAGACAAGCCCGGAGAGCGCCCCCTCAGGGCCCCGGGATCACCCAGTCAACCCTTCCCTTGGAAAGGCGGGCAAGAAGGGCCAGCAGCCCGCCGGCCGCTCGGCCCTCTTCCACGTGAAGGCGGGGTCCAGCGAGACCCGCCGGGAAGCCTCCTCCCTGGGCCCGACGAGGACCTTCTTCAGGAGAAGGGGGTGACGTGCTACGGATCTGCCACGGTCTGTGGACAGGCAAATGGGACGAGCCAAGGCCGGAACCCACATCAAAGCAGAAGTCAGGCGGTCAGCAAGGATCGAGGAAGCCCCGAAACCGGGCCAGGCCTGTGCCAAGGGCAGCCGGGTGGCCGAGGGGTTAGCCGGGAGGTCCTGGGTTCAAGGGGGCCTCCGACGCTTCCCAGCTGGGCGACCCTGGGCGAGTCACTGAACCCCCATGGCCTAGCCCTGACGGCTCTTGTGCCTTGGAAGCCTTCATCCTAGGACAGAAGGGAAGGGTTGAAGAAAAGAAATCCACGGCACCGTCAAGAAGGGAGCGTTGAGACAGACAGGCGAGCGCTCAGGGCCGACGAGGGAGAGCCTGGGAAGAGAGAAGAGACGCAGCCCTGGACAAAGGACTGGCCGGAGGCAGGGAAGGAAGAACCCAATAAAGCAGCCGAGGAGGAGGTGATGGATGGGAGGGGCGGCGGGCGGGCTTCCAAGAGGTCATGACCCTGCAGGGGGCGGCCTCTGGAACAAGAAATGTCCCGTGTGCCGTCTGGGAAAGGCATCAATGTCGACTATCGAGCCCTTAGAAAAGCTGCACGAGGCCGGCAGGTCTGTCCAGAAACCACTCGATCTTCCTGCCATTTGGATAAGCCCGGCAGCCCAGGCAAGGCACCCCACAGCATTTATTAAGCGCCACTGGGTGAGCCAGGTACGCGCCGAGCTCTGCAAAGACAAAGGCAAAGGCAGCTGAGTGGCAGCTTCCGGACAGTAGAGGGAGGTCGCTGCAGCGGGCTCCTGGGTAGAGCAGGTACACACGGGAGTGGAGGTGCAACGCGAAGACGGGCAGCAGAGGCCCTCCCTACACCTCAGTCTCCCCCTCTGTAAAGTGGCCTGTTATCCACAAATGCTCTGACCCAGATACTTGCTGTAGGCCACAACCCTAAAGGCATTCAGGAATGGATTTTTAAGCTCTCTCATAAGACATCAGAACTTAAGAGAGGTCATGCAGTTCAGTCTGGATAAATAAGAGATTCACTGTTCCGGACGTCATCACGCACGAGTCCATGAATAAAGGTGCAGAATTGGAGTCGGGGGGCTTTCATTCAAATCCGGATTCTCCTCCTCGACAAGTCACTTCCACGTCCAAGCTCCCCTCCAGCTTAAAAGCCTCCCTCCCTGGGCTTTGCAGGTGGCTCAAAGTACAATGGGAAGAAGTATAATGACGGTACGAAAGCCATTCCTGGGCGACGAGTATTGGCCTTGCAAGTGTCCGCGCTGGTGGCATTAGGGAAGCAAGCCCTGGCGTCTGGAGCGGTTTCATGGTTTTCAACAAAGAAAGGTGTTCGACATTTCTGCTCCTCATTTTAAAAGCACCCGTTTGTGTCATGATGAAAAAAGATGCTCCGTTTTCCAATCTGTAATTATTAAATACCCCAAAAGTTACCATAAAGGTGTATTTGCCTTTGGCACGATTGGTTTCTGGATGGGGATGTCAACGTGGAATCTAGGCACCCCCAAACTTGAAGCTTGAGGGATCTGGCGATCCCCAGTTTATTGAGCTTGGAGGTGGAAGCCCCAGCTTTGACCTTGTCCCAGGAGAGCTCCTCCCGGAGGGGAAGCCCCACTTCCCTGGTCTCAGGCTAACAACAGATCCTGAGTTAGTTCTGAGTAGGGATGGCTATCCCATCAGATGCCTCTTTTTGCCTTAGAAGAGTCTTCCATTATATCACATCCCCCCTTCAAGGATCAAACTCAGGACCTTTGGCTTCTGAGACTGACAGGCTACCTACTGCACTATAACTCGGTCTATTGTTAGCCTGAGACCGGTGAAGTGGGGCTTCCCCTCCGGGAGGAGCTCTCCTGGGACAAGGTCAAAGCTGGGGCTTCCACCTCCAAGCTAAATAAACCGGGGATCGCCAGATCCCTCAAGCTACCAGTTTGCGGACTTCTAGATTCCACGCTGACAGGGACAACTGACAAAAGCGTACAATTATCTTCCTGGTTATGCTTCTTTTATCGGCAGAGGCAAATCTTTTATCCCATTTCCTTAATAGACCAGAGAGAATCAAGGATGCCAGTGGAGAATCATCGAGAAGATACTCAGACCTAGAAGAATTTCCCATCCTGACATCACAGCTGCTTTCAGGGCTTCAGAGAGCTGCTTTCTCCTTCCACTCTGTGAATGGAATAAGGGCTCCAGACGGAATATTTCACTCCTTCAGCACAGCAGAAGAAAGGAAACACGTAGGGAAAAGCGAACGTTCTTCCTTGGAAATAATCGCTTCTCTTTCTAGAGCTAGGTGGCACCGTGATGAGATACACTGCCGTCTCTCTGCCAATAAAACCTCAAAGAGTCCTGCACAGTTGGACACAACGGAACAATGACCAAAACTATATGAACATGCCTAATTCTTACATAGAAACCCGCAGCAAATTTGGGGAACTTTTGGACTCCACTGAGCCTGCTAGAGGCTCTTGTGTTCTCCTTCTGGGCAAGCGCTTCCTCCCAGATCCATAGGCTACAAAGACAGAGGAGGCATCACATGCCATCTCCCTGCCATGGGTTATGTGATCCCAAATAGTATAGTCTGCCAATTTCTCAAACCCTGGAACCTCAAAAATTAAAAAAAGAAAAAGAAAAATTATGTGCTGAATTTAGAATAATTTTGGATGGTGCCACAAAGGAAAGAAGCTCAAATTGTGACAGCTGGGTGGCTCTTGGATAAAGCCAGGCCTAGAAACAGGAGGTCCTGGGTTCAAAATTGGCTTCAGTCACTTCTCAGCTGTGTGACCGTGGGCAAGTCACTTAACCCCCACTGTGTAGCCCTTCCCTTTCTTCCGCTTTGGAATCAATATTTAATATCCATTCTAAGAGGGAAGGTAAGAGCTTAAAAAAGAAAAGCAGCAGCAGCAGCTCAAATCCATTTCCACAGACCTGCCACAGTGAGCCCAAGTGGACTTGCCAGCACACCCAGCAGGGTTTCGCCCTAAATCCTCCTAACCCCACAGGCGCAGACACCGATTCCATCCTGCCACATGGAGACCAGGGGCTGCGATGAGATCAAGAGGGGAATGACCACAGGGCCTCAGGGAAAGGGGACCCAAAATCCAAGTGACCCACCACAAGGAGCTGAGCCAGCCAGGCAACTCGGTCCAGGAGTGAATGCCCAAGGAGTAGTGGAAGAGATTGAGTCAAGAGTAAGAAAAATCCACAAAGATAAGTGTCGACTAATACAAGATGAGGGATAAAAGTCCAAAAGTTGGAGAGAAAATGCCTGACTGAAAACCTTTTTTCACAAGCAGGCACAGAAAATCAGAAAAACAAGGAAGAATAAAACCTCAAAGAGAAATGAAAGTACTTTGAGCAAGCATTAAAATAGAAAGGAAAATTAATCAATACTATTCAGTGAAAGGGAATCCCACAGACTCCTCAGAGATTATGGAACATCAAGAAACTCCCAAATGGTTTAAAAGAAAAATACACTCTTAAAAGAATTAGGAATGAATTGAGGCTAAAAAAAACAAACAAAAAACCTCTCTGCAGAATAAAATAATACAAAAAAGCAAGAAAAATTGTACAAATGATGGAGAGTTACTCCAAAAAAGCAGCTCAGAGAATAGATTTGGACCACATACTTTAAGAGGAGAAAAATCTGGCAAAAGAGAAGTAAAAGGTAACCATATTAAAAGGACACGAGTCCTATTGAAGCCAAAGTATCTGACCTTGAAGACAGGCTACACAGAGCTATCGCAAGGATCACAGGTCCCAGAAGAATACATGGAATAAGAGACTTGATGGCATAATGCAGAAAATAATATAAGAAAACTGCTCCAAACGCCTGAAAATACATGAAATGGATTCATCAAGTCTATAAATTGCTGTAACAACAACAATTAAATGTCACATCGCCAGTATCCATAATAACATTACAAGCAACCAAGAGGGAGGCTTTCAGCTACAGAGGAAAAGGCACTTCGAATTGTAGAGAATTATCCACATTCACAGGAAGTCAAAAATGAGAGCCAAATAGCCTATTCTCAAAAGAAACGACACTCAGGCTACCATAGAAAAGAACATCACTGGCACATCTGAGCCTAAACATCCCAGTCTTTCTTGCCTACTTTGCCAAGGAGTATGAAGAAGGTATAGACAGGCCTTAAAGGGTGACTCTCAGAACTCTGAAGGGAGTCAAGGTTCCACAAATGCTCATCAACATTGATTAATAAGCTGCAGCCTCCCTGCCTTTTGGAAAGAAGCTCCAAAAAGGGGGCAGACACTTAGGAATGGCTTCCAGTAAAGCTGGTAGCCTTGGGCTGGGTCTTGAAAGAAACCCAAGATGTTGAGAGGCCCAAGAGAGGAGGGAAGGGATTTCAGCTCGAAGCACAGGCAACAGAAAGAGCCAGAGAAGCGGGGCAGAGCATTCTGGGTGGGGAAAAAACCCTCAGGGCCTGATGGCTAGAATGCAGAGTACAAATGGGGAGGTCGAGGAAGGAGGTGCACACTGGAAAAGCAGGAAGGGGCCCATCTGGAGCCACCATAGTCCTTGCTCTCCACTGCCACTTAGAGATGAGCCCCCCTCTAATTTCCTGCCATTCCCAGGCCTGCTCTCGCCTTCTACCTGGGCTCCAGAGAGCAAAACACACCTGGACCTTGCCATCCTCCACGGGATTCCACTTCCAAGTTCATAAACAGAAATTCTCTTATCCAATCGTATTTTCCCGTTCATCCTTCTCTCTACCTCCTGCCTTTCACTCCTTCCACGGCACACAGTTCTCTCTCCCAGCTCATCCTCCTCATCTACAGTCCCCTTTTTTGGCCATCTTGTCTGCTTGATGTACTGTCACAACTCCACATGGAGATGGGGACTTGAGAGCCCTGGCAGGGTGGTGACGAGCTCACAGTCTAATGGGAGCCACAGCACATAAACAACTGTACAAACGAGCTGTATCCAGAATAAATAGGAAACCGTCAGTAGAGCAAAGTCATTAGAATTAAGAGGGAGAGGGAAATGCTTTCCATGGAAGGAGGGATGTCAGCTGGTCCTTCAAGGAAGCCAGGAGGTGGAAATGAGGAAAAATAGCTTTGTAAGCCTGGGGAGCAATCAGAGAAAATGCTGTGAGTCAGAAGAGAGTATCTTGTACAAGGACCATCGAGGCGTCCAGAGTCACTAGATTGAGGAATGGGGAGAAAAGTTTGGGGTGTAGGAAGACTGGAAAGGGGGATGGGGCTAGGCTACAAAGAACATTTTACATTTATTCCTGGACATGAATAGGGAGTCCCTGGAGTTTCCTGAATCGGGATGAACATGGCCAGACCTGCACTTTAGGAAAATCACTTTGGTTGCTGAATGGAGAATGGGCTGGAGAGGGGAAAGACTTGAGGCAGAAAGACCTACCAGCAGGCTCTTCAGTCCAGTTGTGAAGAGATGAAGGGCCTGCCTGTTCCAGGATGGTGGAAGCATCAGAGGAGAGAAGTGGGCACATTCCAGAGAAGGTGGAAAGGTGAAATCATGAAGTCTTGGCAACAGATTCAAT
Source organism: Monodelphis domestica (assembly GCF_027887165.1). Classification (NCBI taxonomy): domain Eukaryota; kingdom Metazoa; phylum Chordata; class Mammalia; order Didelphimorphia; family Didelphidae; genus Monodelphis; species Monodelphis domestica. The sequence goes on from NC_077233.1 coordinate 15,122,518, forward strand.
ATGGAGACTGAGAGACGGTGAGGATGGGAGGATGGCACCGTCAACTTGAAATCTGGAGACCCCAACTTTGCCCATCCCATGAGTTTGCCTTGAAGGGAGGTCTCGGACTCACTAGTTTCAGACTAGTTCAATAGACCTTAAAGTGCTGGATGATCCCAGTTTAGGTGGGGCTAGCAGAGCTAAGCAAATGCTAAGTACCCTTTAAGTGTCAGAGATGCTTCTCAAGAAGACCAAGACCTGGACAGGGACCGTCCTTTTAGTATCTATTGTAAGTAGGCCATTCCCCAATACCCCAGCTTCTGGCTAGGTTTCTTTCCCAAGCCTGTGTGCATCCTGTCAGGGTAGGCTGGACCTCTCATTTCCTTGTAGCTATGGTAATGTTAATCCATCATGGTTCCCTGTTCTCGATTCCCCAAATGGTATGGAAGTTCTCCAAGTTCTATTGTTTCCTCACTGTCTCTACTCAGGCACATCACTAAGATGAGGGTCTCCCTCAACTCCTTGATTTCCTGTCAATGTGAAATCCAGAGGTCCCCAGTTTATTTAGTAAGGAAGTAGAAACCCCAGATTCTGACCTTGTCACAGGAGTTTTCCCCGAGAGAAGGTCCCACTTCACCAGACAGTAGGGCCAAAGAGTCACTTGACTTAGGATGGGGCTTATCTCCCACCTGAAGTGGATGTCTATTGTCTGACCAAGTGGGACCTTACCTCAGGGAAAACTCCTGTGACAAGGTCAGAATCTGGGGTTTCTACTTCCTTACTAAATAAACTGGGGACCTCTAGATTTCACATTGACACCTCTAACCCTCCCCCCCCATCTCCATCCTCTTTTGGGGCCATTGCCCACACTGTGGCCTGGCTCCCTATCAAGAAATAAGGAGGGGTAGGGGGCTGGGTGCCTCAGTGGATGGAAAGTCAAGTGGAGACAGGAGGTCCTGGGTTCAAATCTAACCTCAGATACTTCTTAGCTGTGTGACTCTGGACAAGTCACTTCACCCCCATTGCCTTTAGGGGGGAAAAAAGGCAGACCAGGCCCACAAGTTTTTGTTGTAGCTCTTCATTCTTTTCAGTTCTGAATTCTCTTCTTCCCCTCCCCCCACCCCCTAAGAGAAGAGAAACACCAGCAATTACAAAGTAGATACATTATGTTTGTGGCGGGCCCAAACAAATGTCCAGAGCCTTATCTGAAAAGAAAACCCCACAACGGGGCTCTACAATATTGCTCCTCCGGGTTCTGCTCCCTTATCTTTTCATCAGTGCAAAGACAAGCCTTCAAGGTTTTTCCTGCAGCCGGCCCTTCCCCCTTTCTTACAGCACTGCAGCGTCCAGACCAGAGGTCCATGGCCATTCCCCATCCCTCCTTCTCTAGTTCTCCATCCCAAGCCCCGCAAGGGCCCTCGAGCTCCTCCCCTGACCTTTGACCTCAAACTCCCAGTGTGCATCGGGAGTGGCCCTCTCAGCCTCCACAGGCCCCACTCTTAGCCTTTCCGGGGGTTCTGCATCCGTGGCCTGGCCACTTTCCTTCGAAGCGCCTTCCTGGGTGTCCCTCCCTGTCCTCTGACACTTCTAGGCGGCCTGGACCACAGCACCGGCTTGCAGCGACCCCCGGGTTCCAGCTGGCCTGGGCCCCAATGGATTCCTCCTACTCTTCGAGGCAGAAAGCTCCCTGCAGGGCCAGTTGGCCCTCTCCTCCCCGGCCTCCTTCCGGAGCCAGGGTTCCCCACTGCCCCAGCCCTGCTGACGCCCTCTGGGCCCGGGTAGCCCACCCAAGGCCAGGCCTACTGCCTGCAGCCTCGGTGTCCCCGTCGACTCCTTCCTCTCATGCACATCGCAAAGCCTCATTTCTGCCCACAGTGTCTCACGGGTGTCATCGGCCCAGCCTCAGTTTCCCGCGGTGTAACGGGGCCAGGTCACGTGGCCGAGCCACGAGCGAGCCACCTCCTCCTACCTCCGGTTGAAGGGACCAGGTCGGCCCCGTTTTACGGAGGAGGCTTGGCGGGAGAGCCCGAGGCTCTGGCCCCGCTCCCCAGCTCGGGGACTCGCTGCGTGGGTCAGTACAAGCCGCGGAGGCCGTGGGCCCCCGGGACTCCCCGGCCCGGCCTCACTCACAAGGACTCGAGGTGCTGCAGCTGCTGCCGCTGTTGCGCGTCCCGCCGCCGCCGCTTCTGCTCCTGGCGCCGCTGCTGCTCTAGCTCGGCGGCCTCCCGGGCCCGCTTGGGGCCGCCCCGGCGCTCCGGGCCTGCAGCAGCATCGGGGCCCGCGCGGCCTGGCCCGGGGGGCGGAGGCATGGCCGGGCCCAGGCCCGCGGCTCCCCGCCGCCGCCGCGGCCGCTAGGGGAGGAGGAGGAGGAGGAAGAGAAATAGGGGGAGGGGAGGGAGGAGGAGGAGGAAGGAGCACTCACTTCCTTAGGCCGCCCCTGCCCCGCCCCGCCCCGCCCCGCCCCGTCCTGTCCCGGCGGGTTCCCGGCCCCGCCCGGCTCCCGGCGGGAGGGGGCACCCCACCCCCACCTCCGGAGGCCGGACTGACAGACTGCAAGGAAAGGCGGCTGGCCCCTCCCGACCAGGAGGAGGGAAGGAGAGCCTGGCAGTGACCCAGCGAGGACCCCCTGCGGGCCTAAAGGGAGTTTGTGTTGGATCCCAAAGGCCCTTCGAGCCATAGAATCTCGTGGGTGTCTAGGCTGGGTGTGCCCTGGGTTTCCCTCCCCTGGGGGCCGTTACTGCCCCTCCCACTGTGGCCTTCCTAGCCTTGCACTTGGCCACAAATACAATGAATGACAACTCCTTAAAGGGCCTCCGGCAGGATGCAGACAGGTGCGGAGCAGAGTGAAAATGGAGAAATACCGGCACCCAACGGGGCAGGGAGGGGCACCGAAGCCCTGCTCTTGGCCTGTGCAAAGCCTCCGCCTGTACCCCATTGTCACCGCTCCCTCTCCAGCCTGGGGGGGCCTTTTCTCTTTCTGGGGGCTCACTCCCCACCTTTACCTAGGCCTGCCTGGGAATAGAGCAGAGGGCCCAGGCCTCTCTTCATTGTTGGGAAGCTCCCTTTCCATTAACACATCATTCTGAGCAGAGACCCCCCCCCCCATCAACATGCCTGTCTGTGGTGCTCCCATCACCCCTGTCCCACTCTTCATTTGGGGTTTCCTGGGCAAAGAGCATGGAGAGGTTTGCCCTTTCCTTTTCCAACTCATTTCACAGATGGGGAAACTGAGACAAAGAGGATGAAGGACTTGCCCAGAGTCACACAGTATCTATGACCAGATCACGTCCTCCATCCACTGCTGCCCATGCTTGTATCTACCCCATCCTTCAGAATCTCTGGCTCAGCTCCTTGAGAAGGCTTTCTCTGCTTCCTTCTCACCCTTTTCCTGGAATAGGACATCTGAGCTCACCATGGAGCCTAATGTGCCATCTCCAGGGTTGTGAACAGCCTCCTAATGACCCAATCCAATGCCCTTCTCCCATGCTCCTCCTTCTGACTCTTTCTGAAGCCTCTGCTACTCTGGATCACTATGTCTTCCTTGACCTTCTAGTTCAGTGATGGTGAACTTTCTAGAGACCCTGTGCCGTGTCCTCCCCACCCAGGTGAGGGATAAAGTGCTTCCATTGGGCTGTTGGGCAGAGGGAAAGGGAATGTGAAAAAGTGGGTGGGGGGAGGGGAGCAGCTCCCCCCAGGCCCTCTTCCTTTCTAGTCATGCACTTGGGGGTGAGGGGCACTTGTGCCCACAGAGAGCACTCTGCATGCCATCTTTGGTACCCATGCCATAGGTTTGCCATCACTGCTCTAGTTTCTCTGGGTTTTGGGGACATCATTCTCTCCCAGGTCTCTGCCCACCTCCTGAATCCTCCTTTTCAGACTCCTTTGCTGGATTTTCATCCAGGTTACACTAAGATCTAACCAATGGCCACAGGACTTTTCTTTCATTTGGTGATCTCTTCAGCTTCTATGGACTTAATTATCTAGTGTTCACCTCCCTGCTGACCTCCAGACTAGTATCTCCAAGTTCTTCCCCATTCCTCAATCCAGTGACTCTGGACTCCTCGATGGTCCTTGTACAAGATACTCTCTTCTGACTCACAGCATTTTCTCTGATTGCTCCCCAGGCTTACAAAGCTATTTTTCCTCATTTCCACCTCCTGGCTTCCTTGAAGGACCAGCTGAAATCCCTCCTTCAATGGAAAGCATTTCCCTCTCCCTCTTAATTCTAATGACTTTGCTCTACTGACAATTTCCTATTTATTCTGGATACAGCTTGTTTGTACAGTTGTTTATGTGCTATGGCCCCCATTAGACTGTGAGCTCGTCACCACCCTGCCAGGGCTCTCAAGTCCCCATCTCCATATGGAGTTGTGACAGTAGGAGTCTCAGTGGTGTCTTCAGCAAGGGTTCTAGCAACGTAGCTTCCTCCAGAAAAGGAAGGCCTCTCCAGAACCAATCTCTCTCCAGAAGCCAGGAAAGGAAGGCCAGCTACTCACCCAGCTCATCAATGCCAAGTCCAAAGACTAACTCCAAAGGAGAAGTCTCTTGGACAGGAAGTACAGAATTTTGTATAGTCCTTTTTCCATTTCACTTTCTGTCCCTTCCTCCATTTTATGGGAACCAATTGCAGAGTTTAAGTTTGCCTAGCACTGCCCAAGGTGGATGGCAGTAGCCTTTGGAGGTATGAGCTTATTCTAGTAAGTGACTCTGGATTCTCTTGCTTAGTGTTAATCAAAGGTGCTTAAGTTTGTATTGATTAATTTAAAAGTTGCTGATTGATAGTCAAAGAAAGTTTGATTCACTTCATAGGCAGGAGGATGGATAATTGGTTATGAGGCTCAAAAGAGTGGTTCTAGTCAGGTTATGCAAGATTTTAAAGCTGAACAGTTGATTTCTTTTTTCCTAAAGACGATAGGAACCACTGGAGTTTGTCGAGTGGGAGGATGAAATGATCAGAACTGTACTTCTAAGAAAATCACTGACAGCAAGAGGAAGGATAGACTGGAATGAGGAGAGGCTTGATGGCAACAATCTAGGAAAAAAGGGCCAAAACCCAGGTGATCACTTGTGAATAGAGTATTAGAACTTCCCAGCCTGGGTTCCTAGAGAAGCCAGTGAGAATAGGATCCACCAAAGGCTAGAGGTAAAATAGAGAGAGGACCTAACCTGAAAGAAAAATGAATTGATTAGGGCTCCTAAGGAAGACTTCCTAGTAGCAGCTTCAGCCTTGGTTTAGATAGTTTTATAGGAGTTTCAAGAATAGCCAGTTAATGAACTGGACCAATTCGGGATCATTCTGCTAGAGAAAGCGGCTTATTTAGGGTTCTGTAATTAGATGCTCAAAAGCTGGCCATGTCACCTGCATGTCCAACCTGTCAGATAGTCCCTCTCAGAAGAATGAACAAGATTGCTATTTTAGTCACACACTGTGTTTCTAAAATGCCAGTTAAAACGTCCTTTCTCCCTCCGGAGTTCCATCCCCTGGCCTCCCCTCCCCAGTATTTCTTTTGGAATATTGCCACATTGAGGCTGTCCAAAATCCAGGTTCATTAGGGTACTCGCATGGGTCAAGGTAGAGAGGCTCAAATCACAGTTCCATATTCTTATATATTGATTCAGTATTTCACTTTCTTTTGCATATTGTTCATTTTCTCCCCTTGTACTTTTCTGCTTTCAAACCATTTTCAAATCTAGTTTTCCTTTGCTCCACTCAATCATTTTTGTGAATTAGTCCAATTTTCTTACCATTGTCAAAACTTCGGGCAAATCTTTGCTTTTAAATGACCATGACTGAGCCATTCGAGTTTAGTGATATGTTCTCATTTTGCCATGTAGAAAACTTAGATTTTGCTTTCTTATTGCCCAACTTATAAATATTCAATCTAGCCTAAATCCTTTGATAACTCAAACATTTTTTATATTTTACTTTTTCAAATTACATGCATAATAACTTTGAATATTCATTTTTGAAAATGTCAACGTCCAGATTCTCTCTCCTGCTTTCCCTTTCCCTCCTTGAGATGGCAACAAGTAATTTGCCTTAGATTATACATGGGCAGCCATAGAGAACATTTCCACATTAGCCATGTTTGAAAAGAAAACGCAGACTTCCCCTCCCCCGCCAAAAAAAACCAAAAAACCGAACCCCCAAACAAAGCAAGAGTAATAAAGTGAAAAAGGTAAGCTTCCATCTGCATTCAGAAGTCATCGGTTCTTTCTCTGGAGGTGGATAGCATTCTTCATTCTTTGAATTGTCTTGGATCATTGCTGAAAAGAGCTAAGTCAACTGAGACTTGTCATCCCTACACTACTGCCCACCTGAGCATATGCTACCTACCCTTTTGTCCTGGTAGTTTCTCCCATTGTATCCAGGTCTTTTCCCAGGTTGTCCAGTCCTTGGCTGGACCCTTTCCTTTGTATCCATTGTAACTAGGTCACTCCCTGACACCCTGGTCCCTGGATGTGGTTCCTTTCCCAAGCCCGACTGAATCCTGTCCAGGTCCTTTGGACGCTTGTTTCCTTGTAGCCATGGTCATGTCAATCAATCATGCTCCCATGTCCTTAGTTTCCCAAAGATGTAGAAGTTCCCCAAGTTCTATTGTTTGCGGGAGCTATCCCGTAGCGGGGTGATATCTCCCAGGGATGCTGTTGGTGGGCGGCCAGGGCCTTCGGCTCTGTGTCTAAATATTGAACGCTATCCCTCTTCTGATTACAGACTTGGTTTTTCTGACTACTTAAGTCGTTCTGGGGTTTTTCCAAGTTAACAATCTCAACACAGACTCATAGACAATACTCAGTCACACAGCTGGATTAAAGGCTACAGATTCAAGGATCCTTTGGGGGCCGGGTGGGAAAGGGAACTTTTTAGGCAAATTATTTTGTCCAACAATTTGAAAGACCTCATTTCTCTTGTGGGTGCATTCTCTGCTACCTAAGAATAGTAGGGAAGGGAGAGAGGGAGAAGGAGGAAACCTTGGGAATTTGTTTGCAAATTTCACAGAATCCCTGCTTTTAACAGTCACAGGAAAATTCACACCCTGGTAAAGGGGTCCATGAGACAAAACAGACTCCAGACAGCCTTTTCAGTTAGTTCTAATGGCCTGGGCCTGGTACCCCCAAACTATAGAAGGGTTTCAGGTAAACTATAAGCAGTCAATTCCTTTGCTCCCTTCTATACTGTGAGTCCTAACCCAAAACATCCAAGAACTCCTATAGGATGACCCTGAGAGAATTATCCTCCTTGGATCATCCCTTAGATGGACAGACAGATGCTCATCAAGTTGTATCTCAGCCAGCCATCCGGCCTCTAAGCTAGGAGGGTCACCCCCATGTCTTCAGGCAAACCTCCCCCCTGCCCAGGCCTCAGTGCTTACCACTCGAGAGTCACGTCTTTACTGCTATAAGGAGTATAAAGACCCCAGAATGGATGCCATCTGGGAGCAGCTTTCCATCTATGCTCTTCCACCTATGCTGTCCTCCTGGCAGATTCAACATTATCTTGTACATTAATAAATTTCTCTTTTCATTTTGAAGCTGTTTTGGAGTCTTGCATCCTTGTAAAAGGTGCCCTTCCTGAACCCCAGGGGTTCACCTCAAGCCCCCCCAATAGTAATACTATCAGTGCATCAGTAGTCCGGCGAGCCTTTTTCTTTTTCTCTATTTTCAGATTCTACCTGAATTTGTAACTTGGATTGGAACTTTCCTTGTACTGTCACAGTGATTGATGTTTTCCCCAAGATGTACGTGAGAGGGTCATTTCAGTTCATTATGTTAAGGCGGTGATTGTGGGATCCAGGTGTAACATTCCAAGAGATTGGCTCCTGGGTAAGAAAATCACTTGATTGGTTAGGCTAGCATTAACCCATAAATGAGGTGGTCACTGACCGCTCCCTGTATTCAAAGACCATCAATAGATCATTTGGGGAGCTCCTTATTCAGCCCTTTCCTTGGCCATCTCTAACTGGGGAAGAGCCAGTGAGGAGGGGTTCTGTCACAGCTCTCAACTCCTCCCCATCCTCTTGATGATGGTACTTAGTCATGTACCCAGTTCCATGCCCCCAACTTGGGTGGGGGTACCGTTCTGCCTCGTGGCCGCGCTGCCTCACTCTCCTGTATTCTGATTTTTTGGTGATTCCCAGATTTTAGTCTTCTACTTTATCTCCTGCTCTTTTGACTAGAAAGTGCTTCCTGACGGCGTCTCCTGCAGCCCACCCCTTCGCAGGCCCACTCTGCATGGAGGGGGCAGTGAGGACAAGATTCCACTGTGCTGCTTATTTGTTGGCTTGAAAACCACTGGGCTCTTAAAGCACCCTGTTCCCTTCAGGGCTCTTTGGGCCCAAGGCATTTAACCCTTGCCACCACTCCAGAGGTCTGATGCTCTTCGCCATGGCATAAAAGAGGCACTTGAGCTCCCCAAGAGTGTTCCCTCGCTTCTTGGAGAGGGTCATGAAGGGAAGACCCAACGAGGTAAACTGAGGCTCATTCTAAGGAGAAAACCTAACCAGGAGAGCAGTGGCTGAGAGGAAGGGGCAGCCTCTTAAGGTGGCCTGGGCCCTGCCTTGGCTTCCCCTCCTTCTGGAGGTCTTCCATCCGGAGGAAACTGTGCTGGGTGCCTCTGGCCAGCAGCCTGGCGGCTCTTGGTCTACACTGGTGTATGGGGCAGGAGCCAGGAGGAATTTGGGAGGTCCTTCCTCAGGGATTCACTGACTGGATGACCATCTAACTGTTGGGTGTTTCCTCAGGGATCTCTGGGCTTTGGGCATCCCTCTGCTGCCTGGGCTTTCGGCCCTGAACCCCGGCACCAATGTGGCAGGACTGCTTCCATGCCATTCTCGGGCGCTCTTGGCCAGGCCCAGCCCTGCCCCTGGCAGTCAGAAGGCTGAAGAAGGCCCAGGACCAGGCCTCAGGAGCGGGCGGGGCAGGAAGAGGGGCCTGGAAGCTCCTCCTGAGGGCTCAAGGCTCAGGCCTGCTTCAGGATGGCCCAGCTGGAGGGCTGGGAAGGCCCAGAGGCCTGCAGTGTAGCTGCTGTGTGTTCCCAGGGTTCCCCTTGAAAGGAGCCTCCATTGGCCTCATCCCTTCCTCTGGAATCCCTCTCCTCCAGGAAGCCTGGAGCTCTGGGCCAGGGCTGTTCCCGGCGTCCTTTGCAGGCGTCACCCCACAAGGGCAGGCCTGGCAGCGCCCCCCCACACCCCCCAGGTCTCAGGAGAGCCCGCTGCGGGATGTTCTTTGGTTACCAGCGACGTCGGGGAAGATGGGGGGGGGGGCGGAGGCTCCAGCTGGGTGTAGGCGGGGCTTGGGTTCGGTTCTGGCCTCAGAGGGCCCTTTGGCCGGCCGAGAGACCCATTGCGTGGGAGGGTGACCTGCAGGCCCGGCCAGCGCCCGAGGAGCAGTTCGTCCTGGCCCCGGCCTCAGCGGAGGGCCTGGGCGTGGCCGGGGCTGTCCCCGACGGCTGGGCGCGTCCCCTCTCCCGCCCTCGCCTAGGCAGGCCTGGGCTGGCTGGGAGGAGGGGCGGGTCGGCGGTCGGCCAAGGCCCGCCCCGAGCCGGGAGGGGAGAGGGCGGGCCCAGGCCAGCGTTTCCACGTTTGCAAAGTTTGCAAAGTCGCGGCCGGACCGAGCCTGAACCCGAACCTGAACCAGCCGGCCCAGGCCGTGTCCCGCTCGTCTCCGGCTCCCTCCCGAGGGGCTGCATGGCGGCGCTGGCCCGAGCGGCCCGGCCCCGAGGGCTCCCTCCGTCCCCGCCGCCGCCCTCGCTGCTGCTGCCCCTGCTGCTGCTTGGCGTGGCGGGCCGGGCGGCGCCGGGGCTCGGACCCGAGCTCCAGGTGGAGCGGCGCTCCGTGCCCGACGAGTGCCCGCGGGCCGTGCGCGCCGGAGACTTCGTGCGCTACCACTACGTGGGCACCTTCCCCGACGGCCGCCAGTTCGACTCCAGGTACTGGCGGGAGTCCCTGAAATGCCCCTCCCCCCCAGGCCGGGGTGCTCCGAAACTGGGGGAGCCCAGGGCGAGGGGAGAGGCTGGGCTTGGGTCTCTCTGCCCCTGCCCTGCACTTGGCACACACCCGCTCTGGGATCGAATTCAGCCGGGGGGGGGGGGGGGGGGGCTGGATGGGAATCTTGCCTTTGGCACAGTCACGTGACCAGGCCCAGCCCCTTAGCTTTGGAGGGGCCGGAATGGCCCAGGAATTATTCTCCTGGTGGCTCCGCATCCCAGTGGCCTCCTTCCCTGGGGTGCAGCCCTGATCGCCAGGAAGTTTGTCCCGAGTGGTCTATATTTTCCTCCCAACACCCGGGGCCTAGCAGGGCCAGAGCTCCCTCCTTCCTTCCTGAAGGGAGCCTTTCCCGGCTCCTTGGCTCCTCTTAACCCCTTGTGCGACACTGCTGGAGTTGGTTTGCCATTTCCTTCTCTGGCTCTTGTGGCAGATGAGGAAACCGAGGCACATGGAGGGAAGTGACTCGGCCAGGGTCACACAGTTAGGACGTGCCTGCGGCCAGATTTGAGCTGGGGAACATGAGCTTGTGGGCACCCTCAGACCCAGCTCTCCCTCCGCTGCCTCACCTCATTGCCCACCTCCTTCTTCCTGAGGCTAGGCCCGGGCTCGGGGCCCCGCCCCCTGGAGTGAGTGTTTCCAGGGTGAGCCACAAGCCCTCCTCTCCTGGTGAGGCAATGTCCGGGGTAGGGGTGGCCTTCAGGCCCGTGTCCTGCCCCCTCTGGTCAGCCTCCGGCCTCCCATGTGAGTGCTTAGAGGGTCACTGATGCAGCAGGCTCGGCAGGCCTCTCCTAGTGGCAGCTTAAGCAGCGCAGGGCTGGCCCAGCCTCCTCCGGCCCCCCTGGGGATCCTCTCTGTGCCGGCCTGTAGGACTGGGGGGACCCCCTGGGGCTCCCCTTGCCAGTGGCTGCCGGAAAGAAGGCCGGAGGGACCCTCCTCTCTCCCCGCTGCTGCCCCAAGGAAGAAAGAAGGTAATTGGGTAGCGGCTGCCTCTGGGCTCCTGACACTTGGGCCCGGCCACACTTCTTGGCTCCTGGCCCGGCTGGTCTTCTGGATTCCACACTGGCCCAGAAAGTCATCTTCCTCTTCCCCTCTGATGGGGCTCTGCTCTCCGGGCCCTCCCAGAACCCCATGTGTGGAAGGCGGAAGGGCCACCCCTCACCTGGAGGGACTCTGCTTTCTCCTGTGGAGCGTTCAGGGAGTGGCCGGAGATCTCTCAGACCCTTCAGAGTTGGGGTGTCCTCGGGGGCGTCTGGTGGGGCAGAGTAATCTCTTGCCATCTTAGATCCATGCTGAGTCCTGGGTCCCAGGCACAGGTAGGGAAAGCCAGGCCATCGGGTTAGGTGACTTGCCCAGGGCCACCCTGCGAGGAAGCTCTGAGGCCACCCTTGAACCTTGGACCTTCTGTCTCCAGGCCTGGCTGTCCTTGTGGAAATCCAGAGACAGGAAATCCAGAGGCTCTTCCCTCCCTGGGTCCACTCAGGGGCCAGGGCTGCCCTGTTCTGCTTTCAGGCCACGGTCTGCCTCTGTTGTCCTCTCTCCCAGGACACCCAGAACCTAGAGCCCCTTCAGTGCTGGCCCTTGCAGGAAGTCTCCCTTATTTGGGTTCCGGTTATTGTGTGCGATCCGTGGGCATTTGAGGGCCCAGCTCCCGGCTCTTCCACCGCTGAATGGACAGCCTCTGAATTGGCCTTCCAGCTTTTGGTCTCTTCTCAGCCATCTCCATAATTGGTCAGCTCACATTCCTGAAACGCTCTTTCTCCATCTCCATCGGCCTCTCGTTGCCGGACGCACAAAGCAGAGCTTCCGGCTCCTTTCCCTGCTCTCCTCCTGAGCCCGGCGGGCCGTGAGCTCTTTCCCAGCTTGGCCTTCCCGGCGTCCATTCCTCTTTGCCTTCTCCCGATTCACAGTTCTTCCTTCTCCCCTCTCCCAGCTGAGCCTTTCCTGCCCATCCCTCCCTGCTTGGGGAGCTCACTCTCTTTCTTCAAAGCCTGTCATCCTAGCTGGTTACAGACAGCAAAGGATAAAAAGACGGACCTTTTCCTTTTTGTCTGGTGGGTCTCCAGCCCTGAACGCAGCAGCATCTGGCCCGTGGGAGGTCTGAGAGGTCATCAGAATGACGGTCATTCATTGAAGCCCCAAATGAGCCCAGGATGGCCCGTGCTTCCCACGTGCACTCTGGACCGCTCTCCACTCTCACTTGCCACACCTCAGCCTCCCAATGAAATCATTTTTGGTCCCCCCCAGCCTTAATTTAAAAAGTATTTGCCACCGGCTGTCCCTCAAGCTGGACCAAGTCCTGGTTTTCATCTCCATGTTATTTGCCCCATTTGTCCTTCCTCTCTTCCCCTTCCTGGACTACCGGAACCCCTTCCGTAAAGGTCTTTCTGCCTCTTCTCTCTCCTCCTCCTGCCCAACTTATCCCCTCGAGTGCCTTCCCAGGCTCTGCGGCCTCCATCATACCCGCGAGTGTCCATTCATTCATTCATATGGCTTAGTTACCCTTATGAAGAGGGGTTTCTTCTTTCCAAAACTGCCCTCGGCGCTGGACAGTGTTTTACAAGACGACTTGAAGTGAGGGCCCTGGTAGGCTGGCATGGGAAACCGGGCCCATCCCCAGAAAGGGAGCAACGCCAAGCCCGAGGGAGGGCCCGTGTCTGGAATGGACGCCTTCCTCTTCCTCCAATGCCTGGTTTTTTCTAGATGAGGCCTGTCTGCAATGGCTGTTGACCCCACACCTTCCCAGCTAACTTCTTTTTTTTGTTTGTTTTAAATTTTAAATTTATTTCAAATTAAAAGATTTTTTACCTAGCTAACTTGTTTTTATTTTATTTATTTATATGTTTACATTTATTATATATAAATAAATAAAATTAATATTTCTTATTTTATTTCTTGCTTATATTTATATTACATTAATTTATATTGCACAGAGCAGGATTTTACCTATATTTGATATATAGTATGTATGTGCATACACATGTATTCACAGGGTTTATATGCACATATGGTCATGTCCACGTAGGTATAGATCATATATTCTTACCTACTTGCGTATGTGTTTTATGTATATACACACGCATATAGATGAAGGATTTGCTCTAAGTTTAGGAAGTAGCAATCCCATTTCAGTTGGTTCTGATAAAAATGAGTCCCGTTTGCTAAAATGGGTGGAAACTTAAAACGTGAGCTGCAGGCAAGGAGAAATGGTTGCCTTAGAAATAAGAGAGAGCTTCAGGAACAAGAAAATGTTCCCCGAGTGAATGGCTTTGTTTTTGAATCTTGGCCGTTGCCTGTCGCTTGGCACAGCCCCAAAGCAAGTGGAAGGATCTTGGAGAACAGGGTATTTTTTGGCGTTCAAGGATCGCCGAGCTCTTGCTCTAACATTCCTGCTGATCCCAGCTAGCCCCGATAAGTTGTCTCTGCGGAATAGTAGGTGGATCAAGTGTTCCGTCAGTAGAAAGGAAGCAGCAAGGCCAGAGACGAGGCTGAGCCTGTGGGAACCGTCAATGTTAATTCACTCTCAGTTCAGCCTCGCTCCTTTCCATGAGGATGTGCCTCTAACCAAGCTTTGCTACCTTCCAGGCGGTGGTAATGAGAGCATGTTTTAAGATCTTTTTGAAAAAGCGAGTTTAGGGCTCGGTGGCGCCGCTCTCCCGGGGGTCCGTGGCCAGGAGGACCTCCTCGAGCGGCCCCGTGGCCCCGTGGCCCAAGGAAGCCCATCCAGGCTCACCAGGGTTAATTTGGGGAGAAGCGGAGCTGCTCTGCCCGGCACCCCCGGCCAAGTCGATGCCGATGGGAGGCTGCCACGCGTTCAGAGCTTAGGTTCTGATTGCACAAAGGCCCTTTTCTTCTGTAGAGTCGGGATGGAGGGTCAGTCTTGGAGATGGGGAGCCTTTCCCGACGCCCATCATTTGTAGCTTCCTCTGTTTTATTCTGGGTCTCCCTGGAGCTGTGTGTGTGTGACCTCCCCCAGGAGCACCGTGCTGGGCACACAGGAGATTAAACCTTTCCTTCTGCCCCTGTGGGGAAGTTGATGAAACTTTCTGGGCCCTCATCAACTCTCCACATCCTGAAGTTATGGATGATCTGTGTTGGTGAGGGAATTTTCAGGACCCCAAATTCTTCCCCTGCCCCCCAAAGGTCATGTTTCAAACCACTCCAAGTGACTTTTGGGGGGTCTTTCAGCATCGAGTGGCTTTTTGTTGTTTCTGCTCATGATGTTCACTAAATATTCTGATTTTTTCTAGTCCGTATTCTATGCAGCTGAGCAGTCATTTTGAAATCAGATGCTGCTGTGTAAAGGGAACTGACATTTAGATATGTAGCAGCTACTTAAAATAAAAATAATGGTGTCCTGTCATTTGGCTTACGGAGCCTTCGCACTGGCCAGAGACATTAGCCAAGGCTCTCGTGGCCACACTTCTCATGGCTCCGGGATCTTTGGGGAGGGAAAGCGGCATTTCTGCCTTTATTCTGCTGCCCCGGACACTCCCCTGGGAATAAATGCCAAGGCGGAAATGAAGGAGGCCCGCCCTTTTGTCTTTTCCTGGATGGAGTTTTCCCAGACCACTGTCACAGCTTCCTTACCGATCTGTCCTTTAAGGAAGGGGAAAATCATGGCTTTGGGGATCCGGGAGGAAGGCTTTGAGGTGGTGGGCGTAAGGAGGGACCCCAGGACTCACAGGCCCTGAGGATGGGCTGGAATTGGCTGCTCAGGAGGAGCCAGAAGTAGCTTTATGTTTGGAGAGCCATGACTTTCTGCCTGGAGACCAAGAAGGCTTCCGTTGTCCTCCTGCCGGGTGGTCTCTCACGTCTTCTGGGCACAGCTGAGTCACCCCAAGGCAGGGGCATCCTGGGAGATGGGGGCTTGCCTAGGGGGAGGGAGAAGAATATCAATGTCCATTAGCTCAGAGGATTCCCCACCATGACCCTTCGAAGTAGTTGCTCCTTTTGTCCCCGTTTTACAGACGAGGAAACAGGGTGAGAGGGTGAAGTGATTTGTCTAGGGTCCCACAGCCACCCTTCTGACTCTGGATCCCCCCTCACCCCTCACTTCCCCTCTGCTGCCTCCCTGTCAAAGAGGGAAAAGGGTGGCCCCTGTCTCCAGGGCTCCTTCCTCCCTGCCTTCCTTCCCTCTTTGAGACCCGCATTGCATCGCCAGGCCGGGGGCAAGTCCTGAGAGGTCTTCCTTGGGCCGCACAGCTTTTGGTTGATGTGGCTAGAGATGGCCTGCAAGAGTTCCTTGGAGGGCTCATCCCAAGCTTCATCCGCCTTCCGACTCCCCTCCCCAAGGCTCAGCCCAGTGCCTGGCACACAGTAAGAGTTGCCGATGGATTAAAATTAGACTAAGGAGGGTTGGGGACATCTTGGTCCTGGGCACTGGAGCTCACCGATCCGTTCTCCACCGGGCGCCATGATGGAGCATCTCTGCTGGGCTGGGCTGGGGCTCGGGGGCTGCCGGGAAAGGGAGGTCGGCGGCCGGACCTCCAGCTGCCGCCTGGGGCCAGGGTCACCCCAGCTTTGGGGAGAACCGCTCTGATGGGGACGATGAGAGAATGTCATTGGTTTTTGCTTGTTCTCTTCTCCTTTTGGCCTCTGGAATTCTGCCACTGTCCGTGCTTCAGCCAAAGGAGGGGCTTCTCCCTTCTCGTGTGGTACGGGCGCCTCCCCTCCTGCCTATTCTAGTTTTGGGGTGTATTTGCACATGTTTATCTCATCTCTTGAGTTGTTTTCATACAGGAGAATGTTTTATTCTGAACAGTTTGAGCAGCCTTGGGAGAGAGCCAGTCCCCAGCTGCACGCGGTCCTCTCCGCCTCTCCGTAGTCCTTCCCGCGAGGAACTGAAGTCGTCCTTAATGCCACAGGAGGAAAAGGATGTTTTTAAATGACTTCCCTCGCATGAGCCTCACAGCCATTTCCATATGGGTCACATCTGGGGAAGTAGCGACGGTCCCTATAAATAGAACTGGCTCACTGGAAGGGGGGGGCAGCTTTCGGCTGAGTTGTTCAGGAATTCCAGCTGGGGGCCTCTTGGACCTCAGGGTTTGGATGGGGCTGGCTTGGACTTGTACTGAGGAGAAGGGCCAGCCGGAGCTGCGGGCTGGGGGGCTTTGAGAACACCACTTGGAGGGTATTTACAAAGTGAGAGAGAGGAAGGCCATCCAGTGGGGGGAAATAGCAGGCAGACCTTCAGAATCGAAGCTGGACAAGGCCTGGACAGGCCGTTCTAGGCCATGACGAGGGAGCCCACATCCCCCACCAGCAGTCACCCAGTCTCCTCTTAGAGACATCCAGTGTGTCTAGGGAGACCCGCTCCCACCCGGCTGGAAGTCGTAGGAAGTCTTTCTTCCTTGGAACTAAAATCCACCCCTCGGTGGCCCCTAGTTCTGCCCTCTGGGAATCTCTCCTCCAGAGGAGGGCCCTCCAAGTATTGGCCCTAATCCATTCAACATTTATTAAGCACCCGCTATGTGCTAGCGATACAATTAGTCAAAAGAAAGAGAGCCTCCACCCCCCCAGAGCTCATGCTCTGAAGAGGGAGGCTGGAGAGGATGGGGATGCATGGTGTTCCTGGTGCAGGGACAGTGGGCCACTGTAGGGTTTAAATGAATATCCAGCACTCCAAGAATTATATTTTATAATTCATTAATAATCACTTGAAGTAGAAGGAATAAAAAGGAAATAGAAGTAAAAAAAAGAATTATCTAACAAAATTAAGGCCATGTGACTAAGCTCTCCTTGCCTGTTTAAAAGAACCGCTGGCAGCTGCTCCAGTCACAGGAAGCAGAGAGCGAGAGGTGGGGCCACAGCAAAGTTATACCCTCCTTACATCAGCATGCAAGGTGAGCAGGAAAGTGGGCTGCTGGGAATCGTAGTTCAAGGGTACAGAAATCAATTACACACCAGAGAGCAGCACATGCCAAGTATGGTGAGCTGAAGTCAGGTTTTGCCTTCTATAAAGGAAGGCATTGGGAGGAATTTGGTCCTTCCCTCTCTAGGCCTCCAGTCAGAGGAGAGAGAACCCCAAGTCTGAGTCCCCTCAAATTTGATAAGCATGGTACCCCTTCAATTCAACAAGCCTTTTTTAAGCCCTTCCTGTGTGCCCAGTGAGGGAAGGAGAGACAGACCGAGAGAGAGACAGACAGACAGAGAAAGAACGTCCTTGCTCATAAGGAGTCCACTCCTAGGGGAGGTGGGGAGAGTCAGGTATAAGAAGGCTGGAAAAGTGGGCAGGAGCTCCATTCCAAAGGGCTTCATAAGCCAAAGAGGAGATCTTTGAGGCTTTTGGGAGCCATTGAAGTTTATTGGATAAGGGGGTGACCTGGTCAGACCTTGGCTGAAGGAGGGTCATGTTGGTGACCGAATAGAGAATGGACTGGAGAAAAGGGGGAGAGACTTGAAGGGGAGACAACTTAGAAAGTGATTTGGTTCATTCAGATGAAAATAAAAAAAGACCTGCACCAGGGCGGTGGCCTTGGGAGTGGAGTATCCCAGGAAACAATGGATTTTAGATCAGGAAGACCAGAATTCAGATTCCAACAAAGATGCTTCCAGGTGGTGTGATATGGCGAGTCACTTTCTCAGTTTCAGCTGAAGATCAAAATAGCAGCTCCCCCATGGGGTGGTGAGGATCAAAAAAGATACTGTCTGTAGAGCCTTTTGCAAACCTGTTGTGATTATTTTGGAGGATGATGGCGGGTTCAGTTTAGACATTCTGTGTTTGAACTGGCAGAGGGTCATTCAGGTAGATCCGTTCTTGAGGAAATTAAAGATACGAGAGAGATTAGGGTTGGAGATGTCGATTTGGAAGTCATTTTGGTAAAGATGAAAAGCTAGAAGAGGGCTTTAGATAGAACTTTGGGCTGTCATGAAGCCCTCTTTAAGGAGGCAGGAGACATGATCCAGAAACAGCTTTAGGAGAAGGAGCAACAAGAGACTGAGGGGTTGGGGGGGGCAGTGTATGGAGGCAGAGGGGATGACCTGCAGGATTAAAAGCTAGGGCGAGATCAAGGAAGCTGAGGACTGAGAAGAGCCCATTGGCCAAGGGGTCAGGTTTCCTAGAAAAAAATTCTCTGATTTGTCTTGTTCTCAAGTGCCCCTCACTTCTTGCGCCTTAGCAGTCTGATTTCTGGTCTCACCAGGCAGCTAAAACCACTCCACTGCACTCCCAAGGCCTCCTCCTAGTTGCCCTCCCTGCAGTTTGACCACTGCTGGCCATTCCCTTCTTCTGGATGTTCTGCCCTCTTTTGCCCTCTGGGACCAGCTTTCTTGGCTTTCCTTCTACTTGATTCCTTCTTAGTATCCTGTGTTGTCTCCTCATTGGTCCGCTGACTCCCAAGTGGGGGTGTCTTCTTTTCCTCTAGTCCCTTTTCTTTGTGATCTCTAATCCTAGTGGCTCAGGACTCCCGTGTTTCAATTTTGAACCCTAATCTCTCTCTGGAGCTCCATGTCAGCCCCACTAAACTGCCTCCTTGGTCCCGTCCCCTGAATGCCCCTTCATCCTTTCAAAGATACATCTTGAGACTGGATCTCCCCCCACTCAATGGGCTCTTCCTCTGGATTTCCTTCTCTGGAGGTACCCATCCTTGCTGTCAGCCAGGTTTGCCCCCTCCTCTCTCTCTCCTTCACCCAGTATCTCCCACATCTCCCTTCCCTTTGGTCAGCCTGCTGTTAGATCAGGCTCTCCTATTAGAATGGTCTCCTCATTTGTCCACGTGCTTCCAGCTCATTCTCTGCGCATTGCAGTCCAAAGAATCTCTCCGGCCTAGGTCTCACCTCGGTCCTGTCTTGCTCAGAAGTCTGTAATTCTCTATTGCTTCTAGAATCAATGCCTGCCAGCATTGGGAGTCCTCTGCAGGCTGTTTGGGACGTGTCTTTCTAGGCGTGTTTCATTTTGCCCTTTGCATCCTGTTGGAATGAACGAATCCCCGAGTGCTTCCTCTGCGGTAGGCAGCCAGAGGGGCCCTGGGCTTCCCCCCAGTTTGCCTGGCACACTGGCGCCCCATGCTTGGAGTACGGTTGGCTCTGATGCTCTGAATCCTTCTAGGGTCGCCTCCATCACCATCTCCTGGGAGGAGCCCTTCCTTGTGGCCCACTGTTCCCTTTCCAAAGTCTCACAAATGATGCCTTAAATTTTTGTTCAGGCGCGGTCCTGGTTAGGAGGCGAGGGTCATCCGCCATAGGGAGGCTACAAAGAGAGGAAGAAAGAGTCCCTGTCCTCGGGGAGTTCAGGCCAGTGGGGGGAACAGCCTGCGGGGGCTATGTCCAGACAAGATCTACGTGCAGGATGGATAGGAAGTAGTCCACAGTGGGAAGCAATAGCAGGAAGAAGAATCAGGGAAGGCTTCCTGGAGAGGGGGCCTGCCAGGTTGTAAGGTGCAAGAAGATGGAAAGGGTGGCGGCCGTGTGTGTGAGATGTAGATTGTGAAGGGCTTGAATGCCAAACCATTCGAGCATTGTGGGTATGATCCTGGAGGGCAAAGAGAGCTGCTGGAGCCTTTTGAATTGGGAAAGTGGGGGGGATGACAGATGGGTGCCCCAGGAACTCCGCTTGGGTGGCCAGGGGCCTGGAGTGAGGAGGGATATGAGAGCCGGAGGCAGTGGGAGTGAGTAAGGGGAGGGGAGCAGTCCGTAGAGGGAACAGGGGACAGGATCTGGAAGGTGACAGAGGGAGGAGGCAGGATGACACTCAGACTGGGGGTGTGAGAGGAGGATGGGGGAAAAAGCGTGAGTTCACTTTTGGACATCGGCCCTTCTGCCACGTGGCAGTTGGTGATTCCGGACGCATTCAGGAGAGAGGTTAGGACTGGATAAACAGATGGGCTGGCTGTCCACAGAGATGATCATTGAATTTGTGGGAACTGATGAGATCAGCGGGTGACGTAGAAGAGGGGTCAGCTGCTGCGGTTTAAGCACAGGAGCAGAAGCAGGGACAGGTGTCCGACAAACCTAGACAGAAGAGCGTTTCAAGGAGAAGAGGGGGATGGACAGAGAGGTCGAGGGATGGGGATCGAGGAGAGGCCATTCAGAGATGGGCAGCTTTGGGGAGGGCAGCTGCTGCTGAACGATGAGGCTGGAAGCCAGACTGTAGGGCGTTAAGAAGCAAGTGAGAGAAGAGGAGATGCAGGCAGTTCTTACAGAGAGCCTTCTCCAGGAAGGGGGAGCCACAAAAGGGAGGACAGAGGTGGAATGATAGCTAAAGGGGTTAGAGGTGTAAGATTTAAATTAATATTCAACACTATAAGAATTATATTTTATAAAGCATTGATAATCACTTGAAGTAGGAGGAATAAAAGGAAAAAGAAGTAAGAAGAAAAACCCAGTTACCTAACAAAATTAAGTCCATGTGTTTAAAAGGCCTGCTTCACCAAAGCTGCACAGGAAGAGAAGAGAGCAAGAGGCGGGGCTACACCAAATTTTATATCCTTCCTACATCAGCATGTAACATGAGGAGAATGGTGGGATGCTGGGAGTTGTAGTTTCAGGGTACATATCCTAATTATACAATACCCCCCTGTAATTCCCATGGGAAGCAAGCATGTAGAAATCTCCCAGATTTACATTCCTAGTTTCCTCATGGAATGAGTACACATAACCAACTTATATCTCTAAAGATCTCTAAACAGAGGTACATACAATATTGCATTTACTAAGGGGAAATTACAATAATTTGGGGATAAAAGGAAAATAAAAGAGAAAGAGAACAAAACCAATGATTGCTAGGCGCATTGACAAAAAGCCAATTAGAGGGTAGTCCCCTTTGGCATAAGAGTGTACATACAAAATAAATGTGTTCAACCCCCCACAGTTCAATTTCGCCACATCCCCAAAGTTCATTCTGGATCTTTTGGTGCAGTGTGTGGTCTTTGCAGGCATCTTCACAGCATCTTCTCCAAACAGTTCACTTTCTGGATTTGGGGAGGTAGCAAGTTTCTTATCCTAAAATTACTCTCAAACAAGATATTTTTTTATAAATGTAGAATTATATACAATTTATACAACCCCCCCACCCCACCCCCAAGGAGAGTGTTGGCAAACATGGATCACCCAGGGATATATGGCTGAGTTATGAGTTATGTGAATCAATTGTTAAAAGGAAGTAAAAAAAATAGAGGAAAAGAAAAAAATCAAAAATAGTATAACAAATTCTGAGTAGGCAAGAATAGGTCCTAGTATATAGCAGGTCCTAGTATCAGGGCCCAATAAAGTGATTTATGCCCCACAAGCCTGTAGGACCATTGTAGCAGTATGCACTTACCCAGTCAGCAGCCAGGACTACAGAAAATTGCTACACTCATGAAAGACAGAAAAGGGACTAGATTTTTGTAGCATTTGCTGGTCTGATTTTACCTTTCTCTCAGAGATAGGGGAACCAATATTCTAGAAAGCCAAACTGAGGTAGGGGTCAGAATGTGGCATGGAGAAGATCTGTGTCTGAGTGATGTCAAACAGCCACAACCTTGAGCCTCAAACGAGTCCTCTGTCTTGGTGCAGATCTCATCAATCCCATTGGGATTGGTTGGTCTCCTTGACCTTGTGCTCATAGGCACTGTGCAGATTAATTTTGTGCTTCCTTGGCACTGTGCAATGGCTCTTTTGTGATCCCTTCTCCTGGAATCAGACACAATTATTAATCAAAAACCCACAATGTTTATCAATCAGTGGCAGGTTTCCATAGTCTAAAGCTTTGGGGTATGCATTGATATTAGCGTTAATAGATATTGTAAACTTATGTTAGTGCAATATCAAAAAACCATTAATGCTGGTAACGTGCTTCATGAACAAAAAATGAGAGAAAAAGAAAACTCAAATACTCTATTGCATGTACAAGGAAAAAATAATAAAATGATAATAAAAATTTTAAAAATCAAAAATACATAGCTTACAATCAGTGACACACTGTTTGCCCAAGGAGAGGCAGAATGCAAAGGTTTCTCACTCAAACCATTTCCTTTTTAACTTAGCTATGATCTACAGTGTGAGTGTACATAATTTTCACTAAGAAAACAGCTTTAAAAAAAACAGGGATCAGGATGGGGGAGCTAGACACAATTGAGGAGGCGATGAGGAAGCAACCAATATCCTGGGAGAGGTTGAAGATAAGAGAGTGGGGACGATAGAGGGGGATGGCTGCTGGACTGGATGGAATGGCATTGGATTAACTTGTGCCTGTCTAGGGGTTTGCCTTGGCAAGGAGAAGGACTGTCTCATTCTGTGAGATGAGGAAGGGAGAAGAGGGAGCTTCCATTGGACCTCCATTTTTTCCATTAAATATCCATTAAAAATCTCAGTGGGACGGTAGGTAGGGAGCAGAGAAAGCTGGTTTAGGTGAGTGGACAGTGCCAGGAGCTGATGGTGTTGCTCTCTGCAGGTGAGCAGGCTGGACACCATGATAGAGAACATCCTTTCTTCTCTTCCCTCAATGAGAATAGTTTCTCTACTAAACAGTGTTTCTCCTCTTCCTCTGGAAGTCTGGAGACCAGGCAGGAGATCTGGCACAATGGATTCTCTTTCTTTCCCATCAATATTCAACTGCTTCTGAAGTCCAGCATACCTACTGCTCCTGTTCTCATGACACCCTTACTTACCTGTTCTTGCTCTTCATCAGTCAGTCAATCAAAGAGCATTTTAAGAGCTTCTTACATGGTACCAGGCAGGCATTCTATTACCTTTTAAGGAATCTAAATTGCTTTATAAATTCTCTGTGCATCCACATTAGGTCTTGTTTTTATGTTTTTATCTTCATAAAATAATTTGTGTTTGGGTTATCAGAATTTCCTTCTTCTTTTACTCTTATTTTTTTTTGTTGATATCTTTTATTTTTACATTAGTTTCATGTATGAACGTGTGATCTTTCTTCCCTCCCAGTAAGCCACATATTTTATGTCAGAACAAAGAAACCAAAATGGAAAAGCAGGAAAATCAATCAGCAGGAGATGGAGCCCAGGACACTCTTCCTTAGAGATTCCCTTCCCTCTGGCCAGATCTCCCCAGTTTTTAAGTTACCAGCCTGCCTGTGCCTTTTCTGAACTCTTCAAAGACACCCCCCCTCCCCACTCCCTGCCATCTCGGGTCCTTTTTGAATGACTCTTTCCTAATTAATTCCTAATTGATTTGGAATGGTGACTTTCTACCACTTCCTCCTCCTTTCTGCCACCAGCTCCTGAGAATTCCCCAGTGGCTGCATTAGCCATCAGCTTCTCTGTGTTGGGACACCAAGCCTTCCAAGCTTTTGAAGAAGATACTTAAGACAGACATCTGCCTTTTTGCTTCTTGAGGTCTTGCTTCTACTTGCGATCTCTATCTTGACTGCTTCATCCATTTCTTCTTTTCTTTTTAGAATCACAACTTTGCTGAACACACCTGAAGCTGGGCTTAGCTGATGAAATTGATTTACTACATAAAAATTTTTTACAATCTTATTTCCTCCCAATTACATGTAAAAACAGTTTCTAACATTTTAAAGAATATCAAGGCTTGAATTCTCTCCTTCCCTCCCCATCTATCCCCTTGAGGTGGTAAGCAATTTCTCATAGATATGACATGTGTCATCATGTAAAACACTTTTCCTTATTAAAACTAAAATTAAGAAAGAAAATGAAAGAAGTTTGCTTTGGTCCAGATTCAGACTCCATCAGGTCTCTGGAAACAGGTGACATTTTTTTTTATCATGAGTTCCTTGGGATTATTCTGGATCATTGTAGTGCTGAGAGTAGCTATGTTATTCATGGCTCTTTATTGTGCAGGATTCCTGTGCACAATGTTCTCCTGGTTCTGCTTATTGCACTCTGCTTCAGTTCGTACAAGTCTTTCCAGTTTGTTTCTGAGCTCCTTTTGCTTGTCATTTCTTACAGGATAATAGATTTCCATTACAACCATATACTATAATTTACTTAGCCATTCCCTAATTGGTGGGTAGCACGTCACTTTCCAATCCTTTGCTCCCACGAAAAGAGCTGCTTTAACATATCTTTGTCCATAGAATCCTTCCCCTTTCTGTTTTTTATCTTTTGGGGATTCAAACCCAGTAATGGTAGTGCTGGGTCACAGGGTAAGCACTCTTTTATAGCCCTTTGGGCACAGGTCCAAATGGCTCTCCAGAATGATTGGATCAGTTCACAAGTCCTCCAACAGTGCATCGCTGTCTCAGTTTTTCCACATTTCCTCCAAGTTTCGTCATTTTCCTTTTCTGGCACATTAGCCAGTCTGATAAGGTGTGGGATGGTGCCTCAGAGTTGTTTTAATTTGCATTTCTCTAATTAATAGTGCTCTAGAGCGTTGTTTACTTGACTATAGAGAGCTTTAGTTACTTTGTCCGAGAACTACTTGTTCATATCCTTTGACCATTTCTCAATTGGGGACTGACTTGTATTCTTATACATTCGACTCATTTCTCGACATATTTGGGAAATGAGACCTTTATTAGAGATTTATAAAATTTTCTTGCACCATTATGATTACTGTGTACTACTCTCCATCCAGTTTATCCCTATTTAGTTTCTAACCACCACATCTCCTAATTTGCCCTCTTTTTAAAATCAGCCCCACCTCCCTTCTCATTCTCTTTTCCTCTTTCCTTTTCCTTTCCTAAGACAGATTCCTATATCCAATTGATTGTGTATGTTCTTCCCTCACTGAGCCAGTTCTGAGGAGAGAAAGGTTCGTGTGCTTCCCTCCCTCCCTCACCCACCTTGTGTCTCCACTTGGGCTTCTTTTATGTGAGATGATTTCCCCCATTCTATTTTTCCCTTGCCTCTCCTCCCAGTGCATTCCTCTTTCTCCTGCTTTAATTTTATTTTAAAAATTTATCCCGTCATATTCAACTCACACTCTTGCCCTGTAAGTGTTTACGCCTTCTAACTGCTCCAGTAATGATATAGTTCTTTGGAGCTACAAGAATCATCTTCCCACGGAGGTATGGAAACAGTTTAACCTTATTGAATGTCTTTGGATTTCTCTTCCTGTTTACTTTTTTATGATTCTCCTGAGGCTTGTATTTGAGAGTCAGATTTTCCATTCAGCTCTGGTCTTTCCATCAGGAATGTTGGAAAATTCTCTAGTTTATTGAATACACATTTTTTCCTCTGAAGGATTATGCCCTGTTTTGCTGGGTAAGTGATTCTTGGTTGAAGTCCTGGCTCTTTTTGCCTTCTGGAATATCATATTCCAGGCCCTCCAATTTTTTAATAAAGAAGCTGCTAAAATCTTGTTATCCTGACTGTGGTTCCACAATACTTGAATTGTTTCTTTTTTAGCTGTTGGCAATATTTTCTCCTTGACATGAGAGTTCTGGAATTTGGCTATAACATTCCTGGAAGTTATCCTGTTGGGATCTCTTTCACGAGGTGATTGGTGAATTCTTTCAAATTCTATTTTTCCTTCTGGTTCTAGAATATCAGGGAAGTTTTCCTTTGGTGATTTTTTTTCCCTTAAAATCCTTACCTTCTGTTTTAGAATCAATGCCATGTATTGGCTCCAAGGCAGAAGAGTGGTAAGGGCTAGGTGATGGGGATTAAGTGACTTGCCCAAGGTCACACAGCTAGGATGTGTCTGAGGCCAGATTTGAACCTAGGACCTCCTGTCTCTAGGCCTGGCTCTCAATACACTGAGCCACCTAACTGCCTGATAATTTCTTGAAAAAAGATGTCTAAACTTTTTTTTTTTTGGTGGGGTCATAGTTTTCAGATAATCCAATAATTCTTATCCTGGATTTATTTTCTAGATTAGTTGTTTTTCCAATGAAATATTTCACATTTTCTTCTATTTTTTTTTTCTGTTTGAATTTGTTTCCTGATGTCTCATGGGATTATTGGCTTCCACTTGCCCAATTCTAATTTTTAAGATGCAATTTTCTTGAGTGAATTTTTGTACCTTTATTTCCATTTGGCCAGTTCTGCTTCGAAAAAGAGTTCTTTTCTTCAGTGTATTTCTTCTGGGGGCAGCTGGGTGACTCAGTGGATGGAGAGCCAGGCCTAGAGATGGTAGGTCTTAGGTTCAAATCTGGCCTCAGACACTTCCTAGCTGGATGACCCTGGACCAGTCACTTAATCCCCATTTCCTAGCACTTCCCACTCTTCTGCCTTGGAACCAAAACACAGTATTGATTCTAAGATGGAAGGTAAGGGTTTTTTAAGAAAAGTTCTCTTCACTGCATTTTAATACCTCTTTTGCCAATTGGCCCATTTGCTGTTGTTATTGTTGTTTTGGTGTCTCCTTTACCAAGCCGTTAACTCTTTTTTTCATGATTTTCCTCTATCACTCATTTCTTTTCCTAATTTTTCTTTCCTCTCATTTGAGTTCTTTAAGAATATTTTCTTTTCTCAATTAAACACAATAACAATTTTTAACATCCTCCAGAATAAGATCCAAATTGTGTCCTTCCCTCCTCCCTCTTAGAGCCGTTTGACCTGGGTTTTCACATATGTGATCATGCAAAACACATTTCTGTGTTGGTGGTGGTTTTGGTTTTTCATATCCTTTTTCAGCTCATTAATTCTTTTTGGGCTTGAGAGCAATTTCTGTTTTTCTTGGAGGCTTTGGAGGGAGCAGTTTTGGCTTTGTTGTTGTTTTCCCCCAGTTTGTGTTGTTTCTAGGTTGAGTTTCATCGTTGTTGTTTGCTCCTTTTTCTGCTTTTTCCCTTCTTTTAATTTAAAAGACTGTGCAAGTTGGGCTCTGGAAGGGTCTTTGCTCAGCTGCCTTCAGAGCTGGCTCTGGGGGTCTCCCTGCTTTCAGTTCTTCCAAAGTTATGTGCTGTGGGGGACGGGCCCTGCTCCAAATAACCATTTTTTCCCCGTCGGGCTGTGCGCGAATCCCCAGCTCTCCAGTGTGTGCGCTGTTCCTCCTCACACCACGCCTGTGCCCCGGGATTCTCCCTGTGGCTCTGTGGCAGGAGTCTCGTCCCCAGAGCCAGCAAAGGGACCCCCCCCCCCCAAGTCTCCTTCGGAACAGTCCTCCGAGCCCTCTTAGTGTCCGCCTGAGAACTCCCGGCGCTGCGGCCTTGGGGAACTGCTTGCGCCCCCTTCCTCCCTGGGGTACTCCATCCTCTGGGCAGGCCTGTTTGGGGCCCTTTTCACCCGGTATTTGTGTCGCTCCCAAAGGAGTTCTGTGGCTTTTCTCATCGGCCTTGGGAGGCACGTTGGGGGGGGGAGGGGCGGGAGGCCTGGGGATCTTCTCTCTGCCCCATTTAGTGTGCCTACAGTTTGGCTTGAGTGGCCCTCCTGCCACTTTGTAATGGTCACGTGCTGTTTGGCAAGTTAATTAACTCCTAGTAAAAATAAGTGGCTTCCCAGGATGCCTCACGGTCCCCCAGGCAGCGCCACCCTTAGAGCTGGCGGGGCCGCCTTTCCAGGCTTTGGGGGACCAAGCTGGGGGGCAGCGGAAATCGTTTGCTCAAGGCCACACACACACACACACACACACACACGGAGGAGGCCAAAGCATGCGAGGCCCAGAGTACGACTGGCCCCAAGGGCAGAGGTTGCAGCTGTGCGCGGTATGAGGGGGCTCCTCTGGGGCCTCCCCTTCGGTCCTCCCCACCCCGGGGGGCCAGTGAAGACGGGGGCGCTCCGGGGCTGACGCTTCTCCTTCCCCCCTTGGACCTCCTTTCCGCCCGCAGCTATGACCGGGGCTCCACGTTCAACGTGTTTGTGGGCAAGGGTCAGCTGATCGCGGGCATGGACCAGGCGCTGGTGGGCATGTGTGTGAACGAGAGGAGGTTCGTGAAGATCCCCCCCCAGCTCGCCTACGGGGAGGAAGGCGTGCGTGAGTATCCCCAGGGGCGCCACATGGGGCAGCCTCAGATAGGAGGGGGGGGGTGAAGGTGAGAAACCCTGGCCTCCATGCGTGTGGGAGGAGCCTGAGAGGGCGGGGGAGGCCGGAAGGGCGGGCTCTAGATCCCCTAATTGCTATTGGTGGATTGGGTCAGTCACGAATGGGGCTGAGGCCGAGGGCCCTGGGCCCTGTGGAGAGGAGGCTTGGGGCCTGGGGCTGTCCTCTCCCGGGCAGAGAGGACAGAGCCCCGGCAGAGGGGTATCTGCTACTCCCCGGGCTGGATCAGGCTGCTGGGCAGCCATTCTGCCCGCTAGAAGGAGCGGAGTCAGGCCGGCTCTTCCAGGATCGCTTTGGGCTCCTGGACGTGGGAGCACGCCAGGCAGCGTCCTCACGTGCCCTCCTTTCTCGCTCCAGCCGACGTGGTGCCCCCCAACGCGGTGCTGCACTTCGACGTCCTGCTCACGGATCTGTGGAATTCCGAAGACCAGGTCCAGGTTCACACTTACTTCAGGCCCCCCACGTGCTCCCGCACCATCCAGGTGTCGGACTTCGTGAGGTACCACTACAACGGCACCTTCTTGGACGGCACCCTGTTCGACTCCAGGTAAGGGCCGCCTCCCGGCTCTCCCTCCCCGGCCTTTGCTGATCCAGAGGATGGCCTACCTCCAGCCCCCCCCTCCTGAGAGTTGGGGGGGGTTTGGGAAAGGGTAGAAGGAGGAAGGGAGAATTCTGAGGGAAAGCTGAGGGGCCGGAGGTCAGAGGTCAGAGCCGGTGGGACCCGGCAGCCACGTTGGGAGCCAGGAACCATGCAGAGACTGGGAGCAGCGGACAGCCACATCCGGGAATTGCGAGGAGCAGCCCAGGGTACAAGGTGGGCCTCGCTTGGGGCCTCAGAGGATTCAGGAGCCCCCACAAGTCAAGCTGCCCCCTTGGATCCTCTGGAGGACACTCCCCTGACCAGGAAAGAGCCCTGTCCGCCCCCTCCTCCTCTGGGGGGCGGCTGGACTTTCCATGCCTGGACAGTCCTGGTTTGTTCCCTAAAACGATGAAGGAAAAGGAGGGGGGCACAGCAGCATCAGGCCTTCTGGCCTGCTCAGCCCCATCCACTCCACCTCACGCCCCCGAATGTACAGAGCAGGAGGGGGAGAGAGCAGGGGAGGAAGCTTCTGTGGAGCCTCTCCTGGGGGCCAGGCCCAGGGCTGACCTTTGGTCAGAGATTCTGCCCTTCCGGGTCCTTCAGGACAGAAACCCAGGGATGGCCTTGGAGGTGTGCTTGTCTTCTTCTGATTTCTCTCTTTTATGGAGATGCCAGTCGTGCACAATGGCTTTGGGGGCCACGGCCCGAGGCTGACCTCCTGGCTTTGCCCCTCGTGTCCCCTCCTGGACCTCCAGCTCCTCTTCTGTGCGTCCACGTCCGGGGTGGGGGTCCTGGGAAGCCATTTGGGCGAGCTAGAACTTGATCCCTTGCAGCACTGGTTTCAGAGGCCTTTACTCCACTTAGGCTTATTTCGGCGGCCCTTTTCCAGGGGCCGTAGGGCAGAGTGGACAAAGCCCGCATCCGCCCGGCTGGGGTCTGGGCTGCTTCTCTAGCTTGACGTGTCAGCGGACGGTTGGGACTGTCTAGGCCTCACTTGCAGGGTCTCCTTGTATTTTGCTCATTTACTCCCTCACTTACTTCTCACTTAAAAAGGGTGAACATTCTGCCCCTCTCCAGCTCCTCCAGCCCTGGAGAGGAGGATGGCGGGCTCTCAGTGCATGCCAAGGCCTGCCAGCCATTTCCATCCTGGCCCTGTGGCCAGTATAGGATCAAGTAACAAAGCAGGGAATTACAGCTTCCTTCCGCGCAGAGCTCACGCTCTCTCTCTGCCCTTTGGACCTGTCCCAGCGCCTGCCATGCCCGCTCTGCCCCCTTCGCTGCGTGCCAGCACACCCTGGAGGTGCCCTTCCCCATAGCCCAGCACTCTGCTCTTGCAGGCTCACACGCTCCCCTCCCGGAGCTCCCCTGGCACAATGGATGCGAGCCCAGGCCTGGGCGATTGCTGCCTGACTCGCCGCGGGCTCAGGGCCTCTCGATGGCTTGTGTGGCGGCCCTGAGCCCTCCCGTTTGTTTGGCAGCCACAATCGGATGAAGACGTACGACACCTACGTGGGCATCGGCTGGCTGATCCCTGGGATGGACAGGGGCCTCCTGGGCATGTGCGTGGGAGAGAAGCGCCTCATCACCATCCCGCCTTTTCTGGCCTACGGCGAGGACGGCGACGGTGAGCCCCAGGAAGCTGCCCTCTGCCAGTGCTCGCCAGGGCTTAGCCTGGAGTGTTGGGCTTTGGGAGGGCGAGTAGAAGGCGGCTCAAGGCTGAGGCGATGCCCCTCAGCCACCATCATGTTCCTGGATGCTGCCCTTGGGGTGTCCTCGTTCCCACACTATCCCCCTTCCTCCCACCCCCATCCTGTGCTTCTTGGGTTCAGCCAGGCGCCCAAAAGAGGCCACACAAAGGAATGGTATGGATGGAGCCGGGAGTGCGTCCCCAAGACCTTCCCTGAGCTTTCCTCCTCTGCCAGGCCTGGAAAAGGGACCTTGTCCCAGAACAAGGGCTGAGCGTCCCCCGCAGCCCCTCCCTCCAAAGCCCCCCTTTAGGGCCAGCTTTGGGGCTCAGAGGCCCCGGCTTTCCCACAGCTGCCCCAGATGACTGGTGGAGTTTGGCCTTTTTCTTCTGAAATGAGGTTTTTGGTAACTATAGTTCCCTTAGTTTTGTTCTCCCAGGCTGCTTCATCATTGTTTTGTGTCCCCCCCCTCCCCCGGCCCCAGCCCGTCCTGTCCTGCCTCTGGGCCTGGGCCTGACCACAGAGTGCCTGTTGTCTCCGCAGACTCGTCGGGAATCGGAACAAAGCTTAGGTCTGGCCCAGGGGCCAACCTCCCGTCCCTGAGGCAGAGTGGCCGGGCTCTGAGGCCCTCCAGCCTGGCCTCACTAGGCCTCCGGCACTCCCAGGCTCTCGGGGGCTCCCTCCTCGGGCTAGCTCTGAGGCGATTCATGGTCTGGCTTCAGTTTTAGAGGGAAGATGGGCACGTCTTCCCCCCCCCCCCCCCATCACCCTCAGTGCTCTTCTGCCTCGGAACCACAATAGTATTGATCCTAAGGTGGAAGGATGGAAAGGAAGGGGTTGAAAATAGAATGTCCCCCCCCCCCCCAGTGGTCCCCAAAGCTGGCAGCTGGCATGTTTGCTGGTCAGACGTCCGTGCTGAGGCCAGGCCAGGCTCCCCCAGCTCCTCCTGCTCTCATGGGTTTACTGAGCTCTTTTTTGTCCTTTCTTCTATGGAAGGGGAGCTTGCCGGGGCAGGCCAGGGAGCTGGTGCCCTTGTGGCGCCCTCGTGGTGCCCTCAAGGCTGGTGTCTCCCTGACTCGGGGTCCGGCGGCAAAGGAGAGGCTTGAGCAGGCCAGATTCCTCCTTCTCCTGTCCTCCAGGTAAAGACATTCCTGGCCAGGCGTCACTGGTCTTTGACGTGGCCTTGTTGGATCTCCATAATCCCAAAGATGGCATCGCAGTGGAGCATGTCTTTGTGCCCCAAGACTGTGAGCGCCAGAGCCGCCCTGGGGACTTCCTGCGCTACCACTACAACGCCTCCCTGCTGGACGGCACCGTGTTTGACTCCAGGTAACTCGGGGCGTGGGGGGCTTCCCAGAGACCCTCCAGCCCCCGGGACCTCGGCTCTGCCCCTCCTGGGCCTCCCCCTCTCGCTGCCCCTGGGCTTACCTTGTTCTTCCAGCCTCATCCCTACCTTCCTTCACCCCTCAGGAGCTCCCCATCGCTTGGCCTCAGGAAAGGCAGTACTTTGGGGCTGGTGGGGCCTCGGTGCCAGTCCTGCCCTGCCCACAGCGTCCTTGGCGAGTGGTGTCCCGGTCTGTGCCCCGTGGACCCCGGGGGAGGGCACATTCCTGAGCCTGTCCCCTCCCTCGCCATGTTTGTGCTCCAGCTATTCACGGAACCGCACGTTTGACACCTACATCGGGCAGGGCTATGTGATCGCCGGCATGGACGAAGGTTTGCTCGGTGTTTGTGTCGGGGAGAGACGCCGGATCACCATCCCACCTCACCTGGGCTACGGGGAAGAAGGCCGGGGTAAGTGTGGCCAGTGGGGCTCTTTCCCAGTTCTGCCCAGCCACTCGTGGGAAACCCCCTTGTCCATCTCCAGTCTCTTGGCCTCTCTGGCCTCAGACCCACTTCTCCAGGAGGCCTTTCCTGACCTCTCCTCTAACCTGACGAGGTTAGGGGTCTCCAGAGGAAGGCCTGGTAAGTGCTGGCTGGCATTTGAACCCACACCGGCTCCCCCAGCAGAGCTCCTGGATGGCCCTCAGGAGAGGACAGGCTTTAGGCCTCAGTAGACCAAGGGCTGACTGGTGGTCCACATCCCTTTGCTCGGCCTCCCAAGGCAGAAGCAGAGGTGGAGGACCTGCGTCACAGGTGAGTGGAGGGTCAGTCCTGAACATTTATTAAGAGGATGCTGGGCTGCGGCCCCCAGACGCTTTGGGGATATAGAGAGGCTGGCCAGATGGGAGGACCTGAGGGTTGAAGCCAGGGGTGAAGGCCAGCACCAGGGAGAAGAGGGTGGCCTGGGGTCCTCCTTCTTCCAGGACACCCCCCCCCCCCCAGTCAAAGAAAGGAATCCATCAATTTCAGCATTGATTAAGCCCCTGCTGTGTGCCAGGCCTTAGAGAGACCCAGGTTGTAGAGACCAGCTCTATAAATTACTTGTGGGTCAATGAACTGGGATAAGAGAAATGATTCTGAGATTACAGGAGGGTCAAACTAAAGAGATACACAGAATCTTCTTACTGACCAGTGACAAAGCTTAATGATTTGGGGTACACAATTAATTTCTAGGGAAAACGATGTAGGTGTAGGTAAGCCTTTTGCAGGGACAATGGTTGGTAATTTACATGGTGGAGACAATGGGTGTAGATTACCTCAGTGGCTCTAAACAGAGTTTTCTATAGGTGATCATTCAGTGTGTCAATGTGTGACCATTTAACAGTTTCTCATAGAATTCCTGTATCAGTAATTTCTTGGCAGGACATTTAGTATTTAGGAAGGACTTGGATTAAGTTCTCATGTTGGGGTGGGGGAAGCTACATGTCAGACTACTTCCAAACTATGGCTGTGATTTTATTGGGGTGCATTCTCCCTACTGGGGGTTATCCCAAGTGAGACAGAAAAGGGATGTTCCTCCTCTTTGAGCACTTCCAGGGGCGAGGGAGAGCTCAGGAAGGCCTCAGTTTGGGCCTAGGGGGGCCACTAGAGTCCTTGGCAGGTGTTGTTCCATGTTGCTAGGAGACAAAGTGGGGGATGTGGGTGGATGCTCTGGAGCAGAGCCATATCTGCCCGCCCCCAGGGAATGCCCAGCCTGGTGGCAAGCCCCTTTTTTAATTAGTTTTTTTGTATTAATTTCTTTGTTGATGACATTAAAATTCCCAGGAAGATGCCTCCATCTCTGCTCCTCCTCTGCAGGGAGATGCTTGCACTCAGCCCTGAGAATGTTCCCCATGGCTGGGAGGGAGCATCGAAGTTCCTCTCCTCCCTCTGTCCCCTTCGGGCCCCTCTTTGGGCATAGTACAGGCTGTTCTGAGAGGCTGAGCCGATCAGATCAGGAAGAGGGTTGGGGTGGGGGCTTGCCAGACCCTGTGGGGAGCCAGTACTAGATCCAGGGGTTCTGTGGCCCCTAGTTGGGCTGAGGCTGGGGAAAGGAGCTGCCTTGGTGGGTGAGGGGGGGCTCAGTGTGGTCCTTCCGTGCCCATAACCTATGGGGCAGCGAAGGCCACTCTCACTTCTCTCTTCTCTATTCGCTGTAACAAAGTAAGT
The DNA here is from genome assembly GCF_027887165.1 of Monodelphis domestica. Classification (NCBI taxonomy): domain Eukaryota; kingdom Metazoa; phylum Chordata; class Mammalia; order Didelphimorphia; family Didelphidae; genus Monodelphis; species Monodelphis domestica. Next base: position 15,156,105 of record NC_077233.1, read on the forward strand.
TCTTCCCTCCTAAAATCCAGCCCTTTCCAGGCTTTCTTCCAGCCCCCCATTTAGGACCTCGTCATCTTTGAGGAGTCTAACTCTCCCCCAAGCCTAACCATCTGCCTCCTCTCGAGGATCCTGCTGTCCCGACTCTTCTCACTAACTTCACACCCTCTTGGATCTTTGCTTAGATGTCTCGCAACAGCCTCCTCTCGGCCTCCCTGCCTCCAGCCACTCACTTCTGCTTTCCATCCTCTAGCCAACCCGCTCCTCTTTCTTTGGCCCAGGCCCAACCATGTCTCTCTGGAGGCCCTGAAGCCTCCATAAATGCCTTTGTCTCAGCACAGAGCGGGGCCTCCTTGGCTTGGCCTCCACAGCCTCCTGTGGTGGGGCCTAAGCCTGTCCATGGAGGCCACCTGCAGGTCACTAGTACCTGTTCCTCCCCTCCCCCTCCCACCAGTGGTCCTTGCCCTGCCCCCTGACTTGCCGTCCCCCTCCGGCCCTAGGGAACATCCCCGGCTCGGCTGTCCTGGTGTTTGACATCCACATCATCGACTTCCACAATCCCTCGGACTCTGTCAACATCACGTCCCGCTACAGACCCACCAACTGCTCAGTCCTGAGCAAGAAGGGAGACTACCTCAAGTACCACTACAACGCCTCCCTGCTGGACGGCACCAGGCTGGACTCCACGTGAGTGACCAGGCCCGGGATGGGTAGGGGAGAGGGGGAGGCCTCCCCAGCTTCAGCTCACAGGCCTGGGCCCGGCCGTCTCCTCTGGGAACAAGTGTGGAGGAGCAGCCCGGGCCAAGCCCTGCTGCCCCTCAGAGAGCCGCCCAGCTCCACCGCAGAGGAGGCTCCGGGAGCCGAGGCAGGGAAAGGCTACATCCAAGGTCCTGCAGCCAGAACCAGAAATGGGATTTGAACCCTGGTCTTCCTGACTCCAGAGCTTGCGGTCCCGTTAGGCCCTTCAGAGTCAGCGCCGGTGACAACCCCATCATCATCCTCTTCCTTGGCGCCTCTCCAGCTGGCAGAAGTCAGGCTGAAGAAGTGCAGCCTCTGCGGAGGTTCGGCCCCAGCAAAGACTGATGTGACGTCCCAGGAGAGGAGCCGGAAGAGAAGTGACTTCAGCGTGCCGTCCTGGAGTGGCTGAGCGGCCGGAGGAGAATCGCAGCCTCGAAGTACTGTGCATCCTCCTCTCCCGCCTGGACTGGCGCCGAAGCACCTCTCTAGGGGTCGGTTTGGTCCATCCATGTGCGGTGAGGCTTCTTCCTGTGTTCAGACTGCCTTTCTCTGGGGGAGAGGCATGTTCCCAGGCCTCCCAAGGAGCTCTCTGCGGATGGCCTCAGTGCGATTCCTCTTTGGGCTCTGCCTGCGGGGCTGGCTCACCCTCCAGCCCGCTTCTAGGCCCTCGTTTCACAGAGGAGGCTGCAAGGCCGTCCCACATCTCTTATTTTTAATTAAATCGATGAAGCAGAGTTTGGGCTCTGAAGAAGGTTGGCTCAGACTGACATTGGCTCCTCCCCAGGTGGGCACAGAGCTATCCGGGACACATTGTGCCTGCTTCTCCCTCCTCTAAGGCTTGCGACATGCCCTGCTTTGACCTCCCGAGCCTGGACTTGGTGAGACCCCTGAGGAGCCTGGCACAGTCCCAGCAGAGGAGGAGGCTGGAGCCTGGGAAAGGGAATGGGACAAGAAACCTTTGGAACCAAAGCAGGCAAGAGAAGAGGGACAGAAGCAGGAAGACGGGACCAGCCTCCACCATGGGCCCATGGAAAGCCTTCCTGGGAGGAAGCACCGTCTGGGAGTCCTGGGCTGGCACCCTTCCTGCCTCTGAGCCTAGAAGGGTCGCCTCATTGGTAAATGGGGAACCACCAACCCTGGCACCAGGCTCAAAGAGGACCAGGAAAAGGATTTGGGAACTCTCAGAGCTCTAGAGCCTGGCACTATCTGATTGAACAGAGCTGTCATGGCCAGAGAAGACATTGCCTGGTGGAAGGAAGGAAGGAGAGAAAGGAGGAAGGGAAGGAGAGAGAAAGGAGGAAGGAGAAAGGAAGGGAGGGAAGGAAGGAGAGAGGAAGGAAGGAAGGAGAGAGAAAGGAGGAAGGAAGGAGGGAAGGAGAAAGGAAGGAAGGAGGGAGGGAAGGAGAGAGAAAGGGGAAGGAGGGAGGGAAGGAGAGAGGAAGGAAGGAGGGAGGGAAGGAGAGAGAAAGGAGGGAGGGAAGAAGGTGTTTATTAAGCCATGCCAGGCACTGTCCTAAGTACTTACAGTTCTCTCATTTGATCCTTACCATGGCTCTGGGAGTCAGGGGCTATTATGATTCCCATTTTACAGTTGAGGCAGAGATGAAGAGGTAGGAAGTGTCTGAGGCTGGATTTGAACTCGAGCCTTCCTGGCTCCAGACAGGCCCTTTTAGCATTGCAGCAGATGGCGATGAGCCGCTCCAGGCCCAGTCTGGTCTATGGAAAGCAACTTGGGCCTGTGGCAGCAAGTTAGGTAATGGCCGAGCTTGTTGCAGTGGGACGCTGGGGGAGGCTGCGGTTGGCAGCTGTATGGGCTTCTGGCTTCCTCAAGGGTGCTGCCCGTCGGACCCCTCCATCCTGACCCTCCCCAGAAGGAGGCCTCGTCTCCTGGCCCTCCCTCCCCTGCCTAGGCTCCCTGTCCTGGCTGTCCACGTAGGCACCGTCCAGTTGGGGCCCCAAGCCCAGATCTGCCGGTGCTTCCACAGCCCGATGGAGACGTTGGCGGGAAATGTCTGGCCAACTATGTACGAGTAGGACAGGCCAGAGAGAAGGTCATTTGGTGGTTTTCTGGGTCAGCAGGCCTTCATTATCCAGCCTCAGTGAAGGCTGAGAGCCTCATTGGCCAGCCCATGCCACCATCTCCCTGTGGCTGTGGCCTCTTGAGCCTGGCCTGAAGCTTCATGCTGGGCAGGAGGAGGAGGACTGTGGCGCCCGGCCTCCACCCACCTCCTGTCACCATCCTGGGGTCAGGGAGGCCGGAGTTCTGGGCGAGGCCACCCCGTGTCTGTGCTGTAGGGATGGCGTGGCGGATGGCCTCCGGAGAAGGCTCATATTCCATTTCATCTTCCAGATTGAATTTGGGCAAAACCTACAACATCGTTCTGGGGTCCGGCCAGGTCGTGCTGGGGATGGACATGGGCCTCCGAGACATGTGCGTGGGAGAGAAGCGGACGGTCGTGATCCCACCCCACCTGGGCTACGGGGAGGCTGGTGTGGGTGAGTCAAAGGAACGGGTTCGAGGTGGCCATTTTTATTCCTTTTAGAAGGAAAAAATCCATGATTTTTAGAATCTTAATTTTTTTCCATTTAAAATGAACGGATGTTTAAAAATTGAAAGTTTTAAAAAAAACTTTTAAAAAGCTTTTAGCATTTGGCTAAACCAGCTCCCTGAAGCTTTCCCGGTGGAGCTGAGACAGATTTCACGCCTAACCAGACTGGGAGATGGCGGCGTTCTGTCTGTGGCCCTTGCACATGTTCTGGGTTCAGTCGAGGTGTCTTGGAAGGTGCGGACCCGATTAGGGTGGCTATCCCAGGGGGCCTGGTGCACCCCTCACCCTCTGTCTGTAGTGAGTGTGAGCTGTCTCAGCACCTCCGGCCTCAGTGGGCACAGAACTGCCTGGGAAGGGCCTTGAGAGGGGCCAGGCCCAGCCTGGTGTCATGATAGGCAGGGTCTGGGGCCTGGTTAACAAGGTCACCCCGGGGATGGTCAGTCAACATTTGCTGAGCACCCACCATGTGCCTGGCACTGTACTAAGTGCCAGACATACCAGTAGGAAGAGTGGGTGTCCTTGCTCTCAAGGGGCCACTGTCTCCAGGGAATTCATTCTCCTGAGGTGTTGTGGGTACCGGGGAGAGGCCGGGAGCTGAGTTGGACCTGAAGGGTCCCACTGGCCAGTCTCAGAGCCAATGAGGTGGTCCTGATAGGAGGGGGCAGAGCTGGGCTGCTTTTGAGCCCACCTTCTTCTGCTGGGGAAAAGTGTAGAGGACAAGTGACTTTTCCAAGGCCACTAAGCCAGTTCTAGTACCAGTCATCCCTGTGCTGTCCAGCTGCTGGAGGGAGGAGTGCCCCAACTTCCTAGCAGTTGTGGGGGATTTGGGCAGCTGTCAGAGCAAATCCTGCCTCTCTCCCGTGTGACCAGCTTTGGGGGATGGCGCATGAGAAGATGGGCCTCCAGCCCTGACCTGGCTCTCTGCCCTTCCAGCTGGAGAGGTGCCGGGCAGCGCTGTGCTGGTGTTTGACATCGAACTCCTCGACTTGGTGTCGGGCCTGCCTGAAGGCTACATGTTTGTCTGGAACGAAGAGGTGTCCCCCAACCTCTTTGAAGAGATCGACAGGAATGGGGATGGGGAGGTTCTCCTGGAGGAGGTAATTGGATTCTTTGTGGGCCCCCCCTTACTGAGGACCCCCCTGTGACGCAGCATCTGAATCCGGGCCCCCCAGACCCCAGAGCCCTCCTCCACCATGCCAGCTACTTTTTGGGGGTCCTCCGTTCAGATAGGAGCAAGGGGGAGAGGCGCCTGGGATAGCCGGTCTAGAGCTTTCTCACTTCTGCCTCCTACTCTTCTCTTGCACATAAATGTTCAGTTGTTCCTTTATCTCTGCCACGTCCATAGGATTAGAGCTGAGCCAGACATGAATCATCCCACGTGGCCTCACCTGTGTCTTCCTCCTCCGAGGGGAAAACAGGCTTCACTCAGACCTCGGGGTCCTGGGTGGCCCCCAGTCTCAAGGGACTTCTTGAATCTTGTGTCTTCTTCCCTCCTGGGGTGAGATGTTGAGGGCTCCCTCATCACTGAGTTCCACCTGAAGGGGGCCTCTGGGGCCTCCTTGTAGACACCTCTTCAGAGGAGTCCTTGGCCTCTCTGGCCTAGTCCACTCGCAGAGAGCTCTTGGATCAGGAAGTTCCCTGATCCCCCTTGTATAGACCCAGAACCTGAAGGGACCCCAGAGACTCCAGGCCCCCTGTTTTTCAGATGAGAAAACTGAGGCTCCAGGAGGGGAAGTGATTGGCTCAAGCCATGTAGTTAGACTGGGAGGCAGGATTTGAACCCAACTCTCTTGACTCCCCCACTCCCCCCCTGGTATGTGGTGTGAAGCCTTCCCCTTTCTTTCCTGCCTTTGCAGTTCTCAGAATACATCCATGCCCAGGTGGTGACTGGCAAGGGAAAGCTCGCACCTGGTTTTGATGCCGAAATGATCGTGAAGAACATGTTCACCAACCAGGATCGTAATGGAGACGGCAAAGTCACAGCAGAAGAATTCAAGCTCAAAGACCAAGAGACGAGACACGATGAACTGTGAAGGCTCAAGGGGGCTGCTGGCCGGGCCTGCCTTGGGGAAGGGAGCACAGGTGAGGCAGGCTACCCCCTGGAGTAATGCCATGTCAGAGCTGCCTTAGCTTCTGGTTTCTAAGTCCTCATTTCTGTTTGCTTCGTCTGCCACCCCAGAGCCTGAGGCCTGGCCTTTCAGCAGTCCCCGAGGGCCCCAAGGCCTGTCCTTCCCAGTGTCTGCTGTCCATCTGAGCAGCCTCCAGGGCTCCTGGCAGGGCAAAAAGAGCCCATTTCATAGATGATCCGACGCTCTGCCAAATTTCCCTCAAGTGAGAAGGGGCCAAAAGGCCCCTGACCAATCCAGAGAGGCCTGGGCCAGGCTGGGGGGACTCCTCTGCAGAGACTCTGTGCTTTGCCCTCCCCATGCCACAGTCTCCCCAGGCTTGGGAAGCCAATGGGACCCTTCTCAGAGCAGGCCACAAAGTCCAGAAGACAGACCCTGCAGGGAGCTACTTAGCTATTCGAATTCTGTGCTCGCTCAGGAGGGATGAGCCCTGTCTGCCCACTAGGAAGCCCTTGGCCCCCCATTGGCACTGCCCCCATACTGGCACTGCCCCCATGTTGGCACTGCCCCCACTGGCCCTTTCTCCTTAATGAGTGTGAATGCTCTCACATTTCTGCCAGCCCCCTCCATCTGTGCAGGCTGCCTGTGGGTGCCCCTACTCCTGCATCCTTAGAGCCCAGGACCCCGGGTTTTCCTCCTGCATTCTCCACTGTGCCACCTGTGACCGTGTAAAGGTGTTTTGTATGGGCATGCCGGGCACTGCCCAGAGGGCTGATAATGGGATTTTTGTTACATAAAATAGTGAACAAAGTGCTCTCGTGGCTTGTTTCTTGGTGGCCGCCTGGGATGGGACAGAATCTGAGGAGGACTTTTCCCAGGGAAGTGCGAGGGGAGAGAACTTGACCCAGAAGCTCCAGGCACCTCCTGGCGCCTGAAAATCCCAGAGGGCATGGCTGGAGAGGAAGGGAGGACTGCGGCCTGGCTAGAGGGAGGTGACATCGATGAGCAGCCAGTCCCTTGTGCCCGTGCTCCTTGGGCTCTTCTCTCCTAGGCTCCGGGCAACCCCCAGTCCTCCAGAGCCCTCTGTGGCATTCTCTCCCCCACTACAGGGTCCTCCCTGGCCTTCCTCTTCCCTTCTCTGGGTCTTGTGACCCTGCCAGAGCTTCCTTGGAGCACTGAGCCTGGGCACTTGCTGCCCTGCAGCCCTGCCCCACAGGTGGTTTTATGGATCCCTTAGAAAGGGATGAAACATGCTGAAAAGGGAAGAGCCGGAGGGGATCATGTCCTGTGCCAGGCCCGGGGCCAGAGGGAATCCCGTTCCTGCCCTAGTGCCAGCACCACAGAGAGCAGCTGAGATCAGTGCCAGGAGGGCAGGGAGAGGGTCCAGGCTCTTGTCTAACTGCCTTTTGTGGATGGGGAAACTGAGGCCCAAAGGGAGGAAGGCCCCTCCTGAGCCAAGCAGCCAATGGTCAGGGGTAGAACTCTCCCACTTCTCCCTCTGGAGCCCCTCCCTGCGATTTCTAGGCCCAAAGTTCAAGTTCAGAATCATTCCTAGAATCAGTGAGAGTGGGGGGCAGTACAGGGGAAGGTGTACCCGGGGTTCGAATGCTGCCTTTGCCACTTTTGGGCCTGCATTGACATGCTTGATGCTTCCCTGAGAAGCTGATTTTTTCTGTCTGGCTTCAGCTGGAGCAGCCTGGCCTGGCTCTGGGATCATCTGGAAGGAAGGGGCCGGGGTAGAACCCCAACATCTTCTGGGAGACACGGCTGTATTTGGGGCAGGGGCCACCCTCCACACACCTACGGGGTCACACGTTCTCCCGAGCGCTCCTTCCCGGGACATTCAGAGGCTTCTCATGAAGGAAGGCCAATGAGGAGCTTGCAGGGGGTCAGGCAGCCTCTCGCAGCCCCTTCAGACGGGGCCCCAGCATGCACCTCCTCTCCCAGTGCAGGCTCCCATCTGCTTCTTTGTTCCATACCAGGCCAGGGCCAGCCTTTAAGGGGGAGAAGGAAAGTGGCCTCCATGCCAAGTCCTGGGAATCCATGAGAGGCAAAATGTTCTGATGGGGAGACGGGATGCGGGTGACCTGGGTCCATCTGAGGCCCAGACCCCTCATGACGCCTGCCAAAGCCCCCTCCCCCCAAAGTTTGTGCGTGAGCAAAGCAGATGAGATAATCCAGTGAAGAGGTGATGCCACTGCCGGCCCCCTGCAGCCACCCGGAGTCCCCCCAGGGGGGCAGGAATAATTTGTATAATTCTGAGGGATTTAGGACCCAGAATGCCCTCCATCCAAGAGAAAGAACTGGCGGAGGCGGAATGAGGGCGGAAGCAGACGATTTCCAGCTTGTGCTTTGGGGTTTGGGGTCTATAAAGACACAGGACGGAACCTTATGGGAAAAAAATCAAGAAAAGCTGACACATAAAAGGAATAATTCGTCTACAGAGTAGATGAAGGAGAATTTGAAGGAAGGCCTGACATTTGGAGGCACCTGTGAAGGGAGGCCTCCTGTAGAAGGTGGGACTGAGGCAGAGCCAGGGAGGAAGCTGGGGAAACTGAGGCATGGAGAAGAGGGACAGATGGTGGGGTATGTGGGGGAAAGGGAGTCAAGTGTGAAGAGCCTGGGAGGGCAGGAAGGAGCTGAACAGTGGTCTTAGAGGCGATTGGGGAGCCTGGGGTTTCCTGAGGTGGAGGTGACCCCACCAGATTTTTGTCAGTGGAGAATGGACTGGCCTGAGAGAGTTCTGGAGGAGAGAAGGTGGTTTGAAGGTGATCATGACAGTTCAGGGGAAGTATTAAGTAATAGCACTAGGATTTGAACTCAGGTCCTAGGATTTCTAGTGGAGCGTTCTTCCTCACCCCCCCATGTGTCAGAAAAGGAATGTCTCTAGTGGCTTGTGGCCCCTTTGGAGAGCCCTGCAGGGATCAGGCATTCATTTTACAGGACAGGCAGCTCTGTCCAAAGCAATGAGCTCTATATTCAATAGCATCTTCTCTGATCCTCACAACAACTCTGGGAGGGGGGCCTAGTATGATCCTTTTATATTTGGGGAAACTGAGGCAGACAGGGTGACTTGGTTAGGGTCTGAGGGTAGATTTGAATTCAGGTCCTCCAGATTTTGACCCCCCCCCGTACCACCAGCTGCCTTTCTCAGTTAGGAGCAACTATCTTCAGTTTCAGAGGTGCTTGGCAGCCGTTTATAGTGGCCTCCCCTTAATTCTGCCTCCATGCTTGACTTGCTTCTCCCTCCATTCCTGTTCCACAAGGAATTTCTTGGTTTTACCACAGTGTGGGGTCTCTTTACAGTTACTTTCACCCCCCTCCCGTTAACCCTTCTCCTTCTGTCTTAGAATCAGTCCTGTGTGTTGGTTCCAAGGTAGGAGAAAGGGAAGGGCTGGGCCATGGGGGTGTGGTGACATGCCCAGGGTCCTGCAGCTAGGAAGTGCTGGAGGCCACATTTGAACCCAGGACCTCCTGCCTTCAGCCCTGGCTCTATCCACTGAGTCCTCCAGCCATTCCCCTTCCCAGTCTTTATGCACACACCACATCAATAATCTTCAGTGACTCCCTGCTACTGAATAAAGTGGACTCTGTTATTCAAGGCTCCCCAGAATTGTCCACCATCTCAAGGTGTCCCTCCAGACATGTCTTGTTCCTTATCTCCACAGATGCATGAAGCGCTTATGGTACAGAGGATGGAGGGCCCAGGACTGACTGTTCAGCAGCTCATCATTGAGTTGTCCAGGGCATCAATGGGTTAAGTGACTGGTCCAGGCTCTGGCCCCGGGGACATCCTTCCCTCCCCCTGTGATAGGGAATTCTTGGTTCTCTTGGTCTATTCTGAGTTTACACTTGGGGGAAAAGGGAATCCTTTGTTCTCTTTGCCTAGTTGGAGTTAACACTTTGGTTACCTCACTAGTTTGTGAAGGCAGGATCAACTCTCTTCTGTCTGCCTTTTGAATGAATCAACACAATCTCGAACCAGGTAGAGGAGCTCAAAAACCGTTTGGTGAATTCACACCCTACCTAGTGCTAGGTGAGAAGCCAGCAAGATACTTGGAGAGCTCCACACTTTTATCTAACTCAAACAATCAGCAACTTGTGAATCCTTTGGATGAGCATTCACCTCTCCAGAAGGTGCGAACTGGTTCCCACAAACACCGTGCCCTGGGCAGTGTAGACAATTTGGAAGCCACTATAAAAGGCCCTGAATTTCTGAGATAGAAGGAAGTCGGCTTCAAGAAGGAGCTGGACTCCAAGAAGGAAGTCAGCTTCAGGAAGAAGGTTGGCTAAAGGAAATAGTTGGCCTCAGGAGTCACCTTCAGTTCCAGTCATTGTCTTGACCTTAGACTTGGAGGGAACTTGGGCCAGTGAATAGCTGGCTAATAAAGTCATTTCGACTTTGAGCATATATTTCCGTCAAACCATTAAAATTTAATTCTTACGTTCCTCTGGCCCCTGGGACATCCCTCCTCCCTGAAATGCCCCTTTGCCTCTGTGCTCCCTCTCCCATTGGTGATTTCCTCTTGGAACATCCATTTAGAGGAGGGGTCTGGGTCTGCTGTCCTCCTCCTTTCCCTTCCAGCTTTGCCGTCCTGCCCCTGCTAGGGTCACCACCACTCCCTTGGACTTCTCAGTTGTTTTCCTGCCTTAGAATGTACTTTCCCTGAGGGCAGGGGCTGCCCCTTCTTGGCCTGCATCATATCTCCAGCCCTTTGCACAGAGCCTGTGTGCTTGTTGACTTCACTGTGGGCCTTCGTATAAGTTGCTCTACTTGTCTGACCTACACTTTGCTGTCCGAAATGCAGGGATTAAAGGAGATGCTCTCTGAGGGCCCTAACCTGGGAATGGTGAAAATGGTGGACAGAAGCCAAGGCCCTGGGCCAAGGCTCCAAGACCAGCCTTAGAAAAGGAGGCTTAGACCAAAGTACAATAGAAACAGGAAGCCTTGCAGAAGGACCAGCTGGGGGAGGCCAGCACTCAGAGGCAGTATGGGATGTGGGGTTGGAAGATCAGGGTTCAAATCCTGCCTCTGCCAGTTATGATGTGATGGTGGGCAAGCCCTTGATCTCTGTAAAACGGTTGGTGGGTGGTGGAGGAGGAGAAGCGAAGAGCAGTCATGTGACATGTGGGAACACAGGGGCCATTTTTATTCTTTTCAATTAGGTTTCCCTTTTGAACAAACGCATAAAATGGATTTGTAATTAGCAGGCCAATGGTGTGTGCAACAATATAGCATGGCACAGGTTCAAAAACCCTAACTTGGGCTCAGTAGAGCCTGGGTTCAGATTCTGCCTCTAAAATGAACTCTGCCCTTGGAAGAGCCTCTTCACCTTTTGTTTGAGAATTGGCAAAATGGGGACAAAAGCCAAGAGCCTTCCTAGAAGCTACAAGGGTCAAATTAGAGCATGCAAAGTGCTTTGCAAATTCCAGCTGTGAAGGGCCACCATCCAGTGTATGTTGGGAAAAGTGAAGAGATTTACAGTAGAGAAGGGACTCGGGAGCTTGAGTCCAAGCCCCATTTTACAGATGAAAACGCTGAATTAGTAAATGTCTGAAGTGGGATTTGGTGACCTTGGATGAGTCACTTTACCCTCTTTGCCTCAGTTTCCTCATCTACAAAATGAGCTGGAGAAGGAAATGGCAAAACACTCTGGTGTCTTTGCTAAACAAACTCCAAATAGGGTCATAAGGAGTCAGACGTGCTTGATCAATGACACATGTAAAACCCAGTGGAGTTGAGTGTTGGCTATGGGAGGGGGGTGGGAGGAAGGGACGGAAAGAACATGAGTCATGTAACCATGGAAAAAGTATTCTTAATCAATTAACTAAAAAAAAAAAGACATGACTAAAAAAATGACTGAAAAACAAGGTGGGATTTGAATCCAGGTCTTACTATCTCCTCTCTTCTCCTGCCTCCTGTAGAAGGTAAGTGTCCAGGCCAGGCTTCCCCTTTTCTTGTGTTTTTACACTGATCCCCCCTCCCCCATATTGCCCCTAAATCCCTTTTGCTTTAGCATGCTAGGGTTTACACGGTACTTTCTTTAATAGCCCACGAGGTAGGTTGTACAATTATATTCAGTCACTATACCCATTTTACTGATGAGGCAGTTGAGAGTCAGAGGGATCTGGTGGCCTGGGGATGAAGGGCAGACCTGGGAATGAAAGGTCTGGAGCCCGAGCCCAAGGAAAACCTTTCTCCTCACAGCCAAGACCTTGAGAGAAAGGCCATAGTGGAGAGACTTGACCCAGGGCCATTGGTGGAGGATCCCAATCCGCCATTACACAGATGCTGAATTGACTGACCTGAGGGAGGAGGCGGCATTTGAGTCGGTCGTTAAATTATGGGCTGAATTCAGCCAGCAGAGAGGGGAGAGGGAGAGGGAAGATTCTGGACACACATGATGTGATAGAAGGAGCAGATGAGAGTCGTAGGTGTGGAATGGAAGCTCCGTGAGGGCAGGGCTGAGTCATGTCTTCATAAACACACGAGTTAAATGCTTAATAAACACTCCTGGAAGGTGGCCACCAAAGCTGCTTGAACTCCTGGGGCCTCAGCATCCTTCCCTGTAGAATGGAGGATTTGGTCTAGCTGGTTTATGAGGTTCCCCAGCCCCAAAGCTATGAAGACTAGACACGTGAATTCCACCTTTACTCTGATGGTACCAGGGAGCCACTGCATTTTGTTGAGCAGAGGAGAGACGTGAGCAGATCCACACAGAAGCAAAGTGACTTTGGCAGTTGGGATGTAGGATAAAAGGAAGGGAGGGGACAGTGGAGGGGAAAGACCCCAGAAAGAAGGCTAGAAGCCCACCCCAAAGCTATCTTATCCAACCTGACTGCCCAGGAATTCCTTCTACAAGCCTCTGCGGGAAGTCCTCCAGTGTCACCTTTCTAGGGCTAGCAGAATGGGAAGGAACTCTTAATGCATGCATGCAAGATGGCACCCAAGCTCTTCAAGCTCAACACCGCTTCACACACGCACGAGGTTCTCATACATTTCTCGTGATATCTTGTCTGATGCACCGATACTCGAGATAAACACGTTGAATTGACTTCAACTTCCTCTGCCGAGGCATCCTGACAGCATTATTTCCTCCCTCTTTCCTCGACAAACGGACAGTATTTCAGGTCCATTATGGCTGTGTGTGCACTGATTGGGAACCTAAGCGCTGTTTATGGTAGGAAAAGCCAGTTCTCAAAGTGGGCCGGCTGTCTGTGTAGACATTCTTGCCCATGAGACTGGGGGCTCCCGGTGGGCAGGGGCTTTGTTTACCCACATAGCAGGTACTTATCTGTTTTGACTCTGAATTTGTGGGATTTCTAAAGACTTTCAAAGATGGAAGTGTTTGCGCCCCCAGCTTTTGGTCTCCTCTTTAATGCCCCGGATGGAACGCTGGAAGATTCTGCTCAAAACCACTGGTTTGGCTGGTACCTGATTCAGGTCATAAAGGGCTCAACAAGTCAGTTGACTTAAAAACAAGACAATCCTACCTAACAGTCCACTAGAATGGTTCACGAGAAAATCTTCATTTCCATATGGAGGGAAGTAGGAATACTAAAAGAGCAGAGGCTGGCCCAGCACAACGGGATGAGAAGATACCTTAAATATGGCGCGCCCTGATCTTTCTTAGGGTTGAGCAAACAGAAATGGATTGTCCTAATTCGAATCTCCTCCTCTTCTACCTACTCTCTCCACGGTAGTGGTTTTCAGGAGTTGGTGACCACTGTCTCCACCCCTTGAATTCTGAAGAGATTCGGTCTCCAGAGCCAGTTGGCCATTCCAGTGGAGAAGGAAGTGTGTGCCCTTTGGATTTGGGGGGCTGATCACAAATCCTGGCTCTGTCTGTCACTCACTAAAATGGGAATGCCTCTCAGGTCCCTTCCCAGCCCATGTCCCCCAATCATTTCCCCCTCCCCTGACTGACCCAGAGGTGTGGTGTGGGTAGCCCCAGAGCCTTCCCCAGAGGCATCATGGAACTACCACATTTCACCAAAACGAATGACCAAATACACAAACCAGGCTACATCATTTAAGACCAGCAACATGACTTTAAAGTTAATTCTGCCCTGGACTGCAGTTTGGATGCCTCCTGAAGCCTCTTTCGATCAAGATGAGAAGATGGAAAATGTACAAAGAAGCCCATCATGACACGATCCAAGGGCCTAACCTGTGCATACTATCACAAAACACAGTAAAAACATCCCTAGAAATCGTCATGATAAATCCAAAATACAATCCACCTTGGAAGGGCAGGGGGAAGGTTTCCAGGATTCGCCTTTCATGTAGCTTGCATTTTTTGGTGTGAATTACTAGTTTGTGGTAGGGAGTGTGGTGAGAGGTGAAAAATGGTGCAAATACTTTTATTTCAAAGTGTTCATTCAGCGGAGTCAATATATCATTTGGAATACGATGAGAAGGTGGCAAATGATGGGAAGAAGCGGCTCCCAGGTCAGAGGAGGGTCCAACGAGCTCGGTCTAGGGATGCGAGAGCTGCTCATCTGCCCATGGGTCCTTGGGAGGAAAGCTTCCTGCCCATCGCTGGTTCACAGGATTTTTTGGAGGATGGAATTGGCCAACTCCAGGGATTCCTCTTTTACTAGAACGATATCATAGGAGTCCATGTAGTTTTCTAAGAGTTCATCCACCTAGGGACCAAGAAAAGAGGAACAAGAGGGTGAGTGGCTGAGCAGGTTGGCCAGTCCTTATGGGCCTCGGGTCAGGGGGCCACTGCCAGCCTTCCTGGCCAGGATACCCCAAAGCTGCTTGTTCGTGGCACGTCGGCATCATGGAAATGGACAGAAATAGAGTTCACAGGGACATTGAGCAGCATCCCCAAAGTGGAACACAGCTCCCTGCCTCTCATTTCCCCAGAAATAACCCAGCATTCATTTGAGGAGAGGCCTTGACCCTGGTGGCAGCATTACTGAGGGCTGGGACAGGTGAGCAGAGGCAATGCCACCCCCTCTTGGGACATGTAGTCAGTTAACAAGCCTCTAACGAGCCCGACCAGTGCCAGGCACCGTGCTAAGCTCCGGGTGTCCCGGCCAAGCTGCAAACATTCTGTAAGTGCCTCCTGGGCGCTAGGCAGTGCCCTACAAAGGAAAACCAACCAGCTTCTGTGCTGCCCCCAGAGACAGCCCTGTGGGGAAGGACAACGAGACCCGTACAGGTCTGAGGATGCCCTGAGAAAGGCTGGCATGGGGGGCACCCGGTGCAAATGTCTGCAGGGAGGAAGTTCCAGGGGCCATTAGGGCTTCTCTTGGGGCCTGGGGGTGGTGGGGTCAGGTGCACACAAGCTTTAGGAAAATATCCTTCTTTAGCCAAGGGGGGGGTGACCTGGCCAGAGGGGAGAACGGGGCAGAGACGAGGACCAGGCCCCGCTGACCTGTCCAGGCCTTGCATCATACATTCCAACCATGCTGGTGGTTTCACTCTCCCACACATGGGGCCCTTCATCTACCACCTTTGCACCGGCTCTCCTGAAACGTCCTCCCTCTTCACCCTGACTTCTTAGACTCCTGGCTTCCCCCAAGCCTCCGCTCCAGAGCCATGTCGTTCGTGCAGCCTCTCCTGGACGCCCTTCCTGAAAAGGCTGGCAGAGACTTGGCAAACGCACTCTGGAGGTTCCCCCGGGCCTGGCACCTCCCTGCGGGGTGACGGCGCTGGCCGAGGCAAGGCTACCCCCTCCCCCAATCCTCTGGCCCCAGAGGAGGAAGAGCTGGTGGCGGCCACTCACGCGGTCATTCAGGTAGCCGATTTTCAGAATGTTGTCCACGTTGGCCACCCCGTCGGCCATCCTCAGGTCTCCTTGGGAATCCCCCAGGAGGAGGATGTTGCTGTTGTCTTTCAGCTGCTTGAAGTACTGCGTGTTCTTCAGGGCGCCATCGTGCTTGTTGAACACGTGAATCAATTCTCCCTTAAATCCTTTCAGCAACCCCTAAGAAGAGGCAGACGGCGCGGTCAGAGGGGCGCCCTTAGCAGCCCCGGAGAGGCGGGAGGAGGGGGCCCGCGACGCCGCGCCGTGGCACCCCGAGGGCAGCGCAGAACCCGCCTGGCCGTCCACCCCAGGGACCCCCCCTCTTCCCCGACAGCTGAGGCCGGCGCGGGAGAAAGGACGAGCCTTTCGTAAAGAGACGCGAAAGCTTTGGGCACGGCGAGAGACGCCTCTTTACGGGGCCAGTCCTGGCTCCACTCACGTTTTCGTCAAAATCCATGAAGTTAGACACGACTCTGATGTTGTTGTGATAGACGCCGGCCTGGCGGATGACCTCCTCCAGCACGTCGCCGATGCCGGCAGAGAAGATGAACACCGGCACGTTGTGCTCCTTGAGTTTGTCAAAGAAATGCTCGTACCCTTCCCTGGAAAGGTCGGGACGCCATCGATGGCGTGGAAGGGCCTTTTCTGGGGTCCCCCCAGTCCGACCCCCCCAGGGCACACGGAGGGGGAAGGGGGCCTCCTCTTGCCTCTCCAGAGGGTGGGGAGGGCCGGCCACCATTCCCCCTCCCCCTCCCTGCTCCTGGCTGGGAGCCCAGCTTTGCCCCCCTCCTCCCTGCCTTCTCCCTCGCCCCTTCCCCAACAAGCTTGCTGCCTTCTCTGTGCTGAAGTTGCGCCCTATGCCAATGAGCTGGTGTAGTCTGTGATCCCAGAAAGCCCTTCCTATGGGGCAGCAGCCCCAGGAATGCTGGCCAGCAGGAGGGAGGCCCAAGAGGAGAGCGTCGTGTTGGCCAACATCAGCCCATCGAGGCTGCCCCCTTCCTCCGTTGGAGACCTCTGACTTCCCTGGTGGGGGCCCTCCATCCCCAGGGCTGATTGCCACTCCTCTACCTCTCAGGAGACCGTCTCAGAGTGAAGGGGCCCGAACGCGTCCTCCCCAACAGAGGCTGATCCCTGGCCTGAAGCCCCCTCGGCAGGGCAGACCTGGCAGCCTGGGCACTAGCTGCCCGGCCGGTCCTCCTGGGGCTCGGGATCATAGAATTACACTGCCTTTGAGAGTCTCATTTGGTGAGAAGGGTACAAAGGGGCGCCCAGACAAATGAGGTGGCCCCAATCCAGGAATTTCTCTCTGAAAATGGCAACCCAAGAGCCAATATTCAAATCAGAGCTGAGAAGGACCATGACCTCACGGGCAAGATTTGCCTCTTCCCCAAGGCTGACCAGCCAGCTGGAGACCCCAGGAGGGGAGGGGGGCACCCACCCACCCCCTGCCAGCCCTGCCTCCTCACGTTCTGCTGCCCCCAGTGCTGGCTTCTGGGGCCAAACAGAGCAAGGCTCGTGGCTCTCTTAAGCGGACTAAATTAAAGTGTTCTTAGGTTCAAAATGTAGCAAGGGGGGTGGTGGTGAGAGAAGTCATGAGTTACAGGAGGAAAGAGTAAAACTATCCTATTGGGGAAGCTCAACCCCCCCCCCCCCCAAACTAGACAAATCTAATCATCAAGTATATAAGAACGAAGGTAAGGGATGGACAGAATTTTAGTGAGTGAACTGGGATAGCCCTCGGGAGAGACTGAATGGGAACAGGAAGGAGCGTCCCTTTTCCTAAACTGAATGTGGCACCTTCACAAAAACTGACCATGAACTGGGGCACAAACATCTCACAGACAAATGCAGAAACATCCAACAGTGTTTTGGGACCATCATGCCATAAGAATGAGAAAAAGAGCTTTGGAAGGATAGAGTAAAAATTCACTGGGAACTAATAAGTCAATTCTACAGAATGAGGGGTCCTAGCACAAATCCTGGAGATAATCCATCATCTCTAGAGGTAGTGGTCCCAAGGAGACAACACACCAAGATCTGTGGAATACAACCAAAGCAGCCCTTGGGAGAAAATGTGTATCTCTAAGATTTACATCAATAAGAGAATGTGAACAACCTAAAAATCCACTCTTGAAGAACAAAACAGAAGTCCTGGCCATCAAGGAGAGCACACGAGCATGATGATAAAACATCATAATAAATATATATTATAAATAATATATAAAACAACAATAAAAAAAGAGCACACAGATAAAGCCAGAGCCGAACAACTAGAGAAATAGGAATTGCTCATGGGTAGGCCAAACCAATAGAACAAAAACGACAACCCAGCTAAGTTAATTTACCCATTCAGTGCCACATCCATAGAATTATTTTAGAGCTAGAAAAATAATAATAAAATTCATCTCGAAGCAGAAAAGGTCAAGAATATCAAGAGAATTGACAGAAAAAACATGAGGGCAATGGCCCAGCAATGGCTGATTTTGTTCTGCATTCCTAGTGGGTCCCTCTGAGGATGGGCTACTGGCAGCTGCAGTGGAGAGTGTGGGGCTAACACAGAACCGTGTCCCAGCCCACCAGACGAGCTGTTTCATGGGCATTTCTGGGGGGGGGGGCAGCGCCCTCCCCACCAGTCCCCAAGAGGCCATGCACTGTTTTTATTCCCTACAATGTCTTTCCATGATACCCGAAGCAGGAAAGGAAACAGGGAAGAAGAGGGGGGCAGGCCGGCTGTCCCAAGTGATGGAGAGCCCTCCTCCATATTAGATTTTAGGAGACTTTTCCATTCAGACCAAGGTGACCCACAAAAAAGCAGCCTTTTCTTCAGGCTGGTGGGTACTTGAACCCAGGAAGAGTTCCTCTTTAGGGGTGACACTGCCAAGGGGAGTCAAGGCTGGCCAGGTTGGGCTTTTGTTTGCTGGGGACGCCCTTCTCCCCATATAGACCCCAGAGTGCCGAGGGTGGGATGGACCATGCGGCCCTCCCAGGCAGCCTCCTTACTTGAGCATCACGTCAGATTCTTCCACAATTTCCTGAAGTTTGTTCTTCGGCAGCGCCTGCTCCACCAGCAAACCATGCGACTTCGTGTACCTACAGGGGAGGGGGGCACAAAGGGGAAACGAGCCTCTGCAGGCACTGATCTCGGACACTGCCCGGCCGAGTGACCCTGGGCCAGTCTGCTAACCTCCTCGCCCAGCCCTGAGTGCTCTTTGGCCTCAGAACCAGGGCTTGGGATGGCTAAGATGAGGCAGCCCAGGAGATTCGGGAGCAAGAACTAGGCTTTGCCCCTCCACCTCGGAGTCCATACTGAGTGTCGGGCCATGAGAAGTGACTGGCCCAGGGTCATCCCGCTGGGAAGCCCCCACAGTGCCCACTCACCATTCCACCATGTACGGGTACTTCTCCTCCACAGTCAGAAGCGGATCAATCTCGATGGCATAGTATCTCTCCTTCAGTTGTGACAGCTGCAAAGGGACCGATGAAGGGGCGCTGAGGGCCTGGCCTCGGCTTTTTTTAAAATCCGCCCTCCCTGCCAAGCCTCCCAGGAGCAGGGCTGTTTGGTAAAATGCTCTGGAAACCCAAGCAGAAAAGCGAGTCTACCAGAAATACGAAGTTCAAAGAGGCTTCCCCAGAGAGAAGCAGTAATCTGGGCTGACCCTACGGAGGGCCCCGTTTACCTTCTTTCGACATTCGTCCGTCACCAGCTTACAGTTGTCGATGACGTCTAAAGAGAAAAAACAAATAATCACTGAGGGAACCGTTCCCTGCCCCGGCTTTGGGGCCCGCCATTCCTCGGACAGAGCATGCGCTTCTGTGCCTCCCCTCCTTTACTCCAGGGACTGCAGGGAGGAGCCCAATGGGCTTCGGCGCCGCTGCCATCCAACGGACAAGTCCTGCCACCTTCGTCCTCTTCCAAACCCCGAACTGTGAACCTTAAAAAATTCTCAGACCCTACTTCGTAAGGTTTGGTTAAGACCATTCCCCATTTAAACAATGAAGGGACTTAGTCAGGAATGTGAGATCTCTACTCCACCCCTACTTACTGCTATAGGGGAAGAAACTCTTTGCTGAACAATGAAAAATACTTAAACCCATACTTATAATAAGGCAAAAGTTCTTAAGCTGTGCCTATTTTTAGATCTAATACAAAAGGATGCTAAGTACCTATAAAGGTCAGGCAACTTGTGAATTTACAAGGAGCAAAGAGGTGAGAACTTACTCAGAGGTTTTTTCAGGTGTGAACTTAATCAAAAGTTTAGCCTACTTAGGTGTGAATTAAGAATAGTCTGTCCTTTGGAAAAACGTCTACTGTGATTGGTAGATGTGAGAACTTAGGGGAAGTGACATAGGAGAAAATTCTCTTTAAAAGGAGATGAGAAGCTGAAAGCAGGAACTGTCTCAGAAGTACTCTCTCTGGACATGGAGCTGGCAAAGCTGAACTAGTGTCTCTCTGAACACTAGAATTTTGCTTGGGACAAATCTTGTGGTGAGTGGATTGAAGACTGACTGATCTCTCTCTTAAGGCTGGCCTAAGCTGGCCTAGCCTTTTTTCTCATTATTCCCTTTTTCTCTCTCTCTCCTTTTCTTTAATTCCTCATTTGTATTAATTAAAATCTCTATAAAACCCAGCTGACTTGGGTATATTTAATATTTGGGAATGTTTCCCTGGCGACCACCTTATATTTGATTTAAAACTGTCTTGAAACCATATTTTCTGCGGTCACATTTTAAGCCAACCACTTTTTTATCTATCACAGTTTATGACTCCCACTATTTTTAATCACTACAAAACCCTTCCAGCGGACATGTCTACGAGGCATTATAGAATTATGTAGAGAACATACATTATCAACATTTATTAAATTCTATTTTTGTATAAATAAATTTATTTCTATAAATATAAATTATACAAGTCATATAAAATAATCATATTTTTATCTATAGATATAAATTATAATTTATATATAAATATAAATATATACATTACATAATATGTATGTATGTATATATAATAAGGGCATTCTATTTTAAGCTTTGGATTTCAGTTGTGTGTGCCCTGTTCAAAGTCTGCTACTGGAGTTACTGGAGGACACAGAGAGGCCTAACTGCCTGTGGGAATGGACACTACTATGATGAAGAAAAAGGAATGATCTCTTCTTGTTATTATCAAAATATCTCAAGAGAAAGGGACCCCCCCCAAGTTTAGGTTTACTAATTGCATTGGAATAAATGTTTACACAGCCCGAATTTAAATTCTCCAAACACTGTGGACACCAAACTTACTGTGACACGTTGGGCATCTCTTTCCATTGTAGGAAAATCTGCTTAATGTCATATCAAAGTCTGTAATGATCTGTAAGAGAAGCGGAGAAGCAGAAGGATTATCTACAATAAAAATTTGGACACAAGATTTTCTGCTTTCTCCTTGGTCCCTCCCTCAACATTCCGGGGGACATGGAAGATGGCTGTCCATGTCTGCCCAGAGGGCATGTCGATGCAGGTGCAAGGAAGGAGAGGGCTCAGGGTACTGGGCGTCCAGGGCGCCTCACGAGCACTTCTGGATCGTGTAAATTCCCTCGCCTTTTCAACAAGAATAACTAGAGCTCAAGTGGGCCCCCAGGCACCCACCCCTTGGAGCAATCAGCCTATAGAAGATGGATCTGAATTAGGGTTTTCTTTTTTTTGGAGGGGGGGCAGAGATGGGAAACAACATGAGGTGAGTGCTTTGCCTTGTGAAAACCAGTCTCTGGGTTAGTAGTAAAAGGCAGAAACGTGACGCTGCTGACAGCAGGTTTAATGCTACTTCAAACATTTGGTCAAGGACATGTTGCCATATATTTGGAGAAAAACATGAGCAAGTCTGTCCAGGTGAGGACTGTTTGTCTTGCATTTGCCCCACCCCCCCACCCCCCTCAATCAGGAGAATGTCGCTGTTAGGATAACCACAGAGAGATTGTTATTCAGAGATGGAAAAAGCAATTTGAAAACCTTTGCCTTTGCATGTCTTTTTATGAACCCAGGCAAGGAGGAGCTTCCTGACTGTCTTGGCCCATAGTTAATTGTAAACATTCATGAGTAAAGGCAAAGTGGACTTCACAGCTATTTATATTTTACTTTTGTTTCTTACTTAGGGATGTCACTGAACTGGCTGTGCATCTGCCTGTCAGAGGGTCAGGGCCTGGGCCCGGGGTTTGCACCAGGTTCTTCTCCAACACTCGGAGTACCAGGTGATTCGATGTGACAGTCAAGATGATGATGAGCCCCGGCTCACCTGAAGTTTGGCAGCTCCTCCTTTAATCAGGCCACAGAGGATTTCTTCCACCTTGGCCGGGTTCTTGATGTGAACATTGCTTTTCTGGAATTCGGGCATCTGGAAGGATAAGAAAGTGGGTGGTTAATGGACAGGATTTTGTTCTCCTTAGAGTTTGGTACCTTTAATATGGCACAGAAGTTTGTACCTTTTAGAGATGGAACCAAAGGCACATTCACCCATTTACTTTCTTATTTAATAAAAATGACAAATTCAAAGGAGTTGCTATCCACTCAGGAAAAACCAAGTGGATGAAGAAGGGGGTGGCAAATGATGTCGTGTGGGCAGATGGCCTAGAGAGCTTGTCCACCATTCGTGGACAGGCATCTGTGCCCATGTACATGTGTATATATTTTTGTATGGGTGCATAGAAACATACATGAATTTTCTTTCTTTATACTCACTGGCATCCATTAGTTTTAATGAGGCTATGGATATATCTGTTTTTTACTCCATGTGGTTTTTTTCTTCTGGTCATTACCCTCTCTGGGTTCAATCCCTCTGGACCAAAGCTTGGGCCACTCTTATGCAAGCATCCTGGTACTCATTGATTAGTTTCCTTCTATCTATTCTCACAAGTGATCCCTTTGGTGATGAATGCTAGAATTTTGCTGGGAACAGAAGTCAAGTGTGCTGGCCTCTATTTGAACACTATACTTTCCCTCTTGGGAAATCAGGATATTTATTTGTCCACAATTCAGTGGCACATTTGCACTGCAGAACTCCTCAAGGTTTTCCAGTGGGGAGAAATGGGGATAATAATCTGGAAGGGGCACCTTCTTTGGGTTGGTGTGAGGATTGAGTGAGCCAAAGTACGTGTAAAGCATTTTGTAAACCTCCATGCACCACCCAAATGTTAGGTACTCCATCCTTTCATTTGCCTCTTGCTTTACTGGGCTACCATTTTGTTTACCTTGTTGTGCATTGACGCCTTTACACACTTTGAAGAGATCTCTGCGATTCTTTGTCTGTACCCCTACTTTTCCTTCCTTGCTTCCCTTTTATATATACACAAACTAAAGAATTGGGGATGTGTGTGTGTGCTCTCCCTAATGCAGATGACTCTTGCCTACTCATGCTGTGGGGCTCCCAAAAGTTGGCCACAGAGGGTCCACCTGGCATCCTAGAGTTCTTCCTGCTAGAACAGGTTCTAAAAATCTAAGAGAGCTACTTAGTTTCCTTCCTGGCATCCACACTGAGAATCTCCCTTTTTCCTCCTCTTGTTGGGATTGTCTCCTGAGAGTTCCCACCTCTCTGGCTGACTCTGGTAGACCTTCTGTTTTCTAAACTTTTTTTTTGAAACCCTTACTTTCTTTCTTGGAATTGATACTGTGTATTGGTTCCAAGGCAGAAGAGTGGTAAGGGCTAGGCAATGGGGGTCAAGTGACTTGCCCAGGGTCACACAGCTGGGAAGTGTCTGAGGCCAGATTTGAACCTAAGACCTCCCATCTCTAGGCCTGGCTCTCAGTCCACTGAGCTACCCAGCTGCCCCCTTCTAAACTTTTTGAAGATGGTTCTTATAATACTTAGGCTACCTCTCCCACCTTGCAGGGTCTTCCTTGGCCTGCCCCACATGGCCTGAAGATGGCATGGCCCCACCTCCCTAGGTTCCCCCCACTCCAATTCCAACCATTTGGTCCTCCCTGTGAATCAGGCCCAGAAGACTTGGGTCCTTTCTGGTTTCTTTCTACTTATTTTGGGACCAAATGGTCATGAAAGCAAGTCAGAAAAGTTCATCCTGGCTCATGGAGATGGGCACAGACTCCATCAGCCAAGCGCTGGGCCCTGAACATATGCCAGAGCTCTAGGAGGGATCTTTCTGCGGATCCAGCCCCACTTTGGTCTAACATATTCCTCCTAAGGGGGGATGGCCTCTTCCTTGGTTGATTTTTGGGTCTGAGTCAGTCACTGCCCAGTTTTTGTGGTGCCCTGGAGGTCATGCTTCCCCATTTGATTCATTTGTGGGAGGACACAGGTTTTAGCTCAGATTTCTTCCTGAAATGCTGAACCCTACAAACCCCTGTTTCTTGGCTAGCTGGCTCGCCTGATCCTGGCTCTGGGAAATCTAAAATGATGGCCAGGAACTTGGCTCCAGCTTCTGTTGGTCCTTCCCCAAAGCCTGCCTGTTCTTACGCCTCTCTGTGCCTGCCTGTATCCCCCTGGCTCTGTGGGGTGGATTTTCTGGACTGCAGCTTCCAGAGGGGTCCCCTGTGCTTTCTCGCTTCTTTCTGGCTCCTCTTTGACCTCCTGTGAATCCCAAGAAGTGGGTAGGCGCCATTGACTTGGATCTCATTATTCTCATTATTTTCTGAAGCAGAGAAGAGACGTCCTCCAGCCCCGCTCTGGCCCTCATTCGGCAGCCACAAAGATCCAGTCTCCTACATTGCTGTCCTGAGGCCATCTTCATGGTGTGCCACCTTGGACAGAGGTTGCATTTTTCTCTGCCTCTCCAATCTGTCTTCTCTTCCCCCGTGAGGCAGCTCTTCCCTCTTTCAAGCAGGAATTTCTCTGTTCAGGCAACCCAGAGAGTCGAGGTAGACCTAATATGCCACCTGAGCCATACCGGGGAACCTGTGCCCCGCCGCGTGCCCACAGCCCCTGTGGCTCAGGAGGGCTCTGCCCGCTGGGTGCCCCCACAGAGCCCCTTCTCAGAAGGAGGCCTCCGGATGCACAGGACGACAAAGGGCGCTGATCGTGCGGAAATTCGGTTATTAAATTGGTGGTTTGCTTTTAAAATAAAGAATTCCTGGACCTCAGGCTGAGCGCTGCCCAGGAGGAATAAAACCAGGACAGCTCCCTGTAGAGAGACTCTAGGCTGGCTCTTAGGCCTGACCAGGGCTTGGGGGTGGCCTGGATGCTGCATTTCAGCCTTTCACATACTTGTCTGTAAGAGCTGGAGGCGCCTCATCCAATAACTCCTCTGTGGATGGGGGAGCCACAAGAGCCTGTCCCAAGCCCGTCAGCCGGCATTGCGGCCCATCAGGAGGGCTGGAGGTCTTTGCTCGGCCTCTCCCCGCCTTCGTTTTCCCTCCTATGTCTGTGGCACGGAGCACGCCAGAAAGGTCTCAGACACCTTCCAGCCGGCCTATGTATGCTGCCAAGGACCGGAGCCTGGAGGAGAGACCTGATGCTAATCATCCTGCTTGGCCCCCAGTGCCACAGCCACCCCCGGGGCCTCCTGTCCAGCCTCTACCCCTGGGGCCTCCTGTCCAGCCGCCACGCCGGGGCCTCCTGTCCAGCCTCTACTCCTGGGGCCTCCTGTCCACCCCCCTCCTGTCCAGCTGCCACGCCGGGGCCTCCTGTCCAGCCTCTACCCCTGGGGCCTCCTGTCCAGCCGCCACGCCGGGGCCTCCTGTCCAGTCCATCTGCTGCCTCCAGGGGAGAATGATCCAAGGCGAGGTGGGGCCCATCTGCTCAGGGCGACCCAGAATGACTCAGAGCTTCTGATCCTGGCTCTGAACGCCTTGAAACAGAAGCAGAAAAACCCAAGAAATAAAGTCCAGCCACATTTCAGAGGCAGCAGGGAGGGAGAGGCCAGCCGGATGGGTGGCATTGAGTGTCAGATGGCCCCCGACCCCAGAGTGGGGCTCCCTAAAACCGCCGCCCCAGAGGAGAGGCTGGAGCAGGCCCTGTGTGGGGAGGAGGGGGCAGGAGGGGGGCTCCAGCCTCTCTCTGGCCGTGCAGATGCAGGAGGCCTCACTTGAGTTATGGTCTAATCAAGGAAGCCTCCTCTGGGGCTCCTCCACCATGAATCATGGCGGGTGGCCGCGTGACAGCGGTGAGCTGGAGCTTGGACCGACCTGGCCAGAGAAGATGGATGCTCCGGGCAGAGCCTCCCTCGGAGGAGGCCGCTTCCAGCCCCGGAGCCTCTTTCCAATGCTCCTCTGCCCCTGTTAGCCCAGCATCTTCTCGCCAAAGGCTGGAAAGGGGAGGCCAGCCAGAGGCTGGCAGGAAAGAGGGTGGCACGAGAGTTTATGCCCCTTCTGGAGGGGAGGGTGGGAGGCCCAGCCCGTGCTGGGCATGTTGTGCCATGTCCCGGAGCCCGTTTCCTTCTCTGGGAAGGGAGGCTGAGCTGGGCACTGACATCCCGGCAAGCTCCAGCTCCACAATCCTCAGAGAAAGGTGAAGATGACAAAGTGGAGCTGGGGGGTGGGGGGGGCTGCGGGAGGCAGGGTGGCCAGGGTTCAAACATGGTCTCAGACAGGGAATTGGACGTGGAGTCCTTGGCAAGTGGCTTGGCCTCTGCCTCCATTCTAAGCCAACAACACGACTGCCTTCCTGGAGCAGGAGAGTAGGGGTGAGGGCAGCTGGGCCTGCAGCCTGGAGGTCCTGGGTCCAAATAGGACCTCAGGGCCTTCCTAGCTGAGTGACCCCCAGGGCTGAGTCCAAAGCAGAAGGGGGGGTTTGAAAGAAAAAAGAGCTTCGGGGGAACTTTTACGGCTAAGGCCTGGAATGCTGTCAGGTCTTTCTCTGGCCTCTGGAGCCAGGGAGAAGGGTTGGGGAGTGAGTTCAGGGCATGCCACACCAGGACAGAGCCAAGCTGAGCCAAGCCATGTGACCCAGAGATGGAGGACAGATGGACGGACGCCCCCCCCCCAACGCCCCCTGCTGTCCTTTCCGTGGGCCCAGCAGGAGCGCCCTTCCCCACGTGGGCCTGGCTCTTCCACGGTAGCCTCCAACAGGAAGAAAAAGCAGCCCCCCCATAAGTGAGGTTGGGGGAGTCCCAGAACTTGAGTGCAAATCCTCCGAGGTGGCCCCTTCCCTGTGAGGAACAAAGTGTTTTGGGTTTGGGATGAGGACGCGGGCTGTGGGTGGGCGTCAGGGCCTGGAGCTGCGGGGACCCTCTCTGCGGAGAGCCTCCATTCACAGGCTCTGCTCATGCCCTCTGAAAACGGCCTCCTGGTCCCCGGAGTCTGCGGGCAGAGGAGGCCGTTCGGCCCCAGCTTTGGGAAGGCCATTCGGTGGCTGAGCAGAGGAGAGGTCGGGCGGGTCTGTGGCGCGGGGGGCCGGCGGACTGAGCCAGAGGAGTGACCCCTGAGGGCCAGAAGAGGACAAGTCCGGCGTCGGCGGGCCCAGAAGAACAAGGCAGGATGGGCTTGCCAGGGGGCTGGAGCTCAGGAAAGGGAGGCAGGCCCAGGAGAGGACCGGAGGCCGGGGGAGCCTCGTGAGGCCGCCTAGAGAGGAGAGGAGGCTGGAAGGACGGGTCAGTCACCGGCCGGGGCCCAAGGCGAGGTCTGCAGCCAGGCCAGTCCGGTGGCCAGAATGGCCGAGGAAAGACCGCTGGTCTGGGGCTGAGGAGAGGCCCCAGAGGCCCTCGGCCCATCCCTCCAGGGTCCTTCCAAGGGACTTCCAGGCTAACATCCTGCAGAAGAGCCTTCGGATCGCTCTGCCCAGCGCAAGCTCCGCGTCGGGCCAAACTGACCCTGGATTTCCTGCCAACCGTCCCAGGGAGCCATCCGGGAAAACCCTCCTTCCTGGGAGCCCGGACGGGACGACGGGACGACGACGGGGCCTCGGCGCCATCTCAGGCCAGTTTTCTGTCCCATTAGGCCCCCCCCCCCACCTGTGGCACCGCCGGGCGTGGGTCCTCCAGGGGGCACAGAGGGTGGCCTGGGGTCGGAGAGGTCCTCGAACACTGGCTCGCTGGGTGACCCCGGGGAAGTCAGGCCCCCTCCCGGCCTCAGTTTCCTCATCTGTAAAACGAGCCAGAGAAGGAAACGGCCCTGAAAGTGGTCATGAAGAACCGCCGAGACGATGGAAATGACTGAACCACAAAGCGCTACAGGGCAGACTAGAGAGTGCGCGGCGGGCAGACGCCCCTGCAGGGCTTCCCCTCCTCCCTTTGGTGGTGACGCCCCCGCCAGGCCCAGAGGGTGGCTCATCCTTAACTGGAGAGGAGCGAAAGCCGGGCAAAGGGACCCCAGAAGTCCCAGAAGTGGCGCAGCGGCCCAGGCCCAGGCTGGGAAGATCCTGCTGTCTGAAGGAAAGGGAGCCCCGGGGGGCAGCCAGAGACTGGCTCCTCCCCGCCCCCCCCAAAGGTCTCCCCCGGCTCCGCCATCCTGCGTGCCGCCTGCCCACCTGGGAGCTTCTGGCCTTTGGGATCCGAGGCTGGCGCTTGGCTCCGAGTGCTCAATGAGGGCTCACTCCAACCACCCACCACTTCCCCGCAGGAGTCACCCCATACTCCGGGAAGTAAGGAGGGGCCAGATCCCTTGCCCAGGGCTTGGCTCCTTGGAGGCTCAGAGGCGTGTGAGCCAGGACAAGGGGAGCCCCAACCATGGCCAGGACCCCAGACCCACATCTGCTGGGGGGCCTGGACAGGCCAGAGAGTGCAGGAGAAAACCCAGACTCCTCCGTTTTGTTCTCTCCATCTCAGTCTCTTCATTCTTTCTCTTCCTTCTTATCACCTTCTTTCTTCCTTCCCTCTTTTCTCCCTCCCTCTTTTCTTCCTTCCTTCCTTCCTTCCTTCCTTCCTTCCTTCCTTCCTTCTTTCCTTCCTTCCTTCCCTCTTTCCTTCCTTCCTTCCCTTCTTCCTTCCTTCCTTCCTTCCTTCCTTCCTTCCTTCCTTCCTTCCTTCTTTCCTTCCTTCCTTCCCTCTTTCCTTCCTTCCTTCCTTCCCTTCTTCCTTCCTTCCTTCCTTCCTTCCTGTCTCTCCCTCTCTGTCTCTCTCTTTTTCTCCCTGTCTCTGTGTCTCTCTCTGCCTGCCTCTCTGTGTCTGTCTTCCTCCCTCCCTCCCTCCCTCCTTCCTCCCAAATCCTTGCTTTTTAGAATCAATTCTGCATATTGGTTCTAGGGCAGACTATTAAGGAGGGCCAAGCCATGAAGGTTTAGTGATTTGCCCAGGATCATTCAGGCAGGAAGTGTCTGAGGCCACATTTGAACCCAGAACCTCCGGTTTCCGGTCCTGGCTCTCCATCTTGAGCCCTGTGGCTGACCCCTTGCAGCCCCATTGGGCACTCCTTCCAAGCACACATCAAGCCCCCTCTTGAGGGGCCACTTGGGGTCCCCCCTATTAGTGCCCTCCGCCTAGGCCGGCCTCCTTGCAGAATGTCAGAGCTCAGGGTCATCTGGTCATGCTGCCGAGGCTCTGTGGCTTGGTGGGGAAAGAGACTTGGCCAAGGTCTTGCTAGCGGCAGAGCCTCGCACATTCACTCCCTGACCAGCTTAGGAGGAGTCTAGGGGGCAGCCAAGACACCCCAGACACCCACTAGCTGTGTGACCCTGGGCCAGTCACTTCCCCTCTGCCTGCCTCCCAGAGCAGAGAAGGGGAAGCTGCTCCCGCTGGCGACAGCGTTGCTGTGCTGCACACCTGGCGTTCTTGGCGGTGCTGCACCTCCCACCTTCTAGAGGTTTAAATGCGGAAGGAGGGCGGAAGGCAATGGTTTACAGAAGGCGATACACAGCAGAGGCATACAGAGCGCTTGGACCGGATGCTAGCTTAGAATTGGGAAGGCTCGGGGGCGAGGTGCACAGGCTGAAGACAAAGCTTCCCCTTGGGGAGGCCCTCTAGAACACAGGGCTGAAGGCAGAAGGGGCAGCTGGTCAGCACTCGCACTCAGGCCCCCAAGCCAAAGGCGAGCAGCCAGGGGTGGCTGGAAGGGCTCGGGTACGCACCATTCTCACCAGGACGTCGTGCTCTCCCTCAATCATGGCGCAGCGCTCCGAGCTTCCTGAGGATCTAGGTGAGAAATCATGGCAAAGAGAAAAAAGAGAGAGAAGGTGCGTGGGGTGTCCTGAGGCCTGGCTCCCCCCCCGCGGCCCCCCGGGCCTGCTTCCCATTACAGAGAGCCCCCCCCCTTTTCAGCAAAGCTCCGGGGACAAGGCGAGTTCCGCTTCCTTGTGCTTTGCACAAACAGATCTCATGGCCTGGGTGGTCTTGGGAGGAAAAGCTGCCGGGCAGGGCAGGGCTCGGCGGTGCCCCTTCCAGCCCTTACCACTGTGCTGCCTTCTTCTCGGGCAGATGGAGGACACGGAAGCTCCCCCTCACCTGCCCTCTCAATGGGCTTCTGCCACGCTCTGCAGGACTGCTGCAGGACTCAGGGCAGGTAAAGTCCCGGAGGCAACACCTCAGAACGCTGCTGGGATGCCAGCTCTGAGCCCGCCGCAGCCGTCTATCCTGGAAGCGGCCTTCTTTGGCGGACTATCCCTGAGGCTGGGGCTCGAGACGGGCACACAGGGGACCCTGAACCCAACAATTCAGACCTTCGTGCCCTGCTGACATT
The DNA here is from genome assembly GCF_027887165.1 of Monodelphis domestica. NCBI lineage: Eukaryota > Metazoa > Chordata > Mammalia > Didelphimorphia > Didelphidae > Monodelphis > Monodelphis domestica. The sequence continues at coordinate 15,185,739 of NC_077233.1, forward strand.
CCTTGTGTCTGGCTGGAGTCCCTGGGAAGGTGCCATAAACCTCCAGGAATCCCGGGAACAGGCTGGGAAGGACTTTCTTGGCCCTCATCGGGGCAGATCAACCCCTAAAGCTCGCCCATCTCTTACTTTGGGACAGCCGGGAGGGCTGAGCCTGGAGAGCCAGGAAGGGCACGGAGCAGCCTACGGCTCTACTGGGGCCCCTTGGAGGAGTCAGGAGGAGAGAAGCCACAACATCCCTCTGTAGCCCCGTGAGCTCAGCACCGGCAGGATGAGATCTGCTGGCGCATTCCTGGCCGTGTCTGTCTGTGCTGGCCTCACCCGTCTCCTTTTTCTGTCCCCCTGCTGCCAGCCTCAGCTCCGATCCTCCCTTCGGCAGGAAGGCTGCCTCCCTAGCCCTTAGCATGGTGCTGCACATGGTAACCACTTAAGAAAAGCTTGTTAAAATGCCAAAGGACTCATGATAAAAATTGAGGGTCACCTCCAGAGAAACCACTGATAAGTGTCTGAATGCAGATCAAAGTATGCTTTTTTTTCACTTTATTTTTGGGTTAGGTTTTTCTTTTGTTGTTGATATGTCTATCTTCCTTTACAATGTGATCCATATAGAAACTTTTTTTTTTTAAACCCTTACCTTCCATCTTGGAGTCAATACTGTGTATTGGCTCCAAGGCAGAAGAGTGGTAAGGGCTAGGCAATGGGGGTCAAGTGACTTGCCCAGGGTCACCCAGCTGGGAAGTGGCTGAGGTCAAATTTGAACCCAGGACCTCCCGTCTCTGGCCCTGGCTCTCAATCCACTGAGCTACCCAGCTGTCCCCAGAAACATGCTTTGTATGATGCCACTTGTAAAACATATTAAAGAGCTTACCATCTCAGGAAGGGGGAGGGAAAGAATTTGGAACTCAAAATTTGAGAAAATTACTGTCAAAAATGGTCTTTCCATGTATATTAGAAAAACAAAATATTAAAAAAATGCTTCTTGACTGCCTACAAGTTACATCTTAGTCCTCTTTTACAACTGATTTACACACACACACACACACACACACACACACACACACACACGATGTTATTTAAAAATGTTTTATCTCTACATTTTGGATATGCTCATAGAATTTGTGCTCTCTACACATTTCCACTACCAACTTCACAGGATTGTGGGGAGGAGAGTACTTTGGGTTTGAAGATGACACTAGGCTGGGGCAGCTAGGTGGCTCAGTGGAGAGACAAGAAAGCAAGGGTTCAAATCGGATCCCAGACTCTTTCCAGCTGTGTGACTGTGGGCAAGTCATTTAACCCTCATTGCCTAGCCCTGACTGCTCTTCTGCCTTGGTATTGATCCTAAGACAAAAGGTGAGAGTTTATGCCACTGTGCCGATTGTATGAAGTCTGGGATTTCTGCAGGGTCCGCTACGACACCCATAATGACTCTCCACTTTGTCCTAACCAATACCCAGGGAAAGAGAAGCAGAGATAACAGAAACGATCACGGCTGACGTGCATTTCCTGCTTCTGCTGTGCCAGGCACTGTGGGAGCCCTTCGAGATTGGGATGTCTATCGACTAGAGGATGACAGAAACGGAATGACCTTCTAGCGGAGGTCAGTGATCCACCGTTCACAGGCCTTGGACAGTGTGTAAGGCTGAGGAAGGAGAGGGAGCTGGATGGTGCTTTGCCATAGGCTCCCCTAGAACCCTGGCTGACCTGTTCCTGATATCAGTCATGGAATGGGATGCTCCCGAGGCTAACCCAAAGCTAACAGCAATGGCAGGGAGGGCCTAGCCAGGCTCTGGGACCACGTCACAACCAGGAACTATGTAGAAGTGGCAGGAGCCGACATCAGAGAACAAGACGGTTTGGAAAAAAGGGGGGCGGCTGTGGAAGCCACGGGGACCTTGAGTAGGAGGCCCGCGTCCTAGGACCCTCATGAGAGGTGCCGGCGATGGGCGGCCAACGAGAAGGAGCGCGTCGCATTCTGGGACCCTGGAAGCTGCCTTTTGGATGCCTCAGATGCAGGCTGTGTGGCCCCCTTGGTTTCCTGTGCTTGCTGGGAGATGTATTTGGGGATGGGCACACCCCATCATTGGCCAGCTGCAGCAGCTAACTTTATCTCCAGAGGCCCAGGAGCCCGGCCTCGCCCTTCCCCGTCAGGCTCGTTTCTCTTTGACTTTGGGCTCCTCCAAGATCCCATGATCCCAGGACCCCCCTCTCGTGGCTCCAGTCTCGCCTCTGCCACACTGGCTGGTCTAAAAGCCAGCGGGCACTGGCCGCCCTTCTAACGGGGTAGCCGCGGCTTCCGGTCCCTCTCCTGTATCCTTGGGACGAGGCACTTCCTGCTCAGGTGGGAAGGTCCACTCTCTTTCCCAGAGCCCGGGCTGCCTTCCAGCCCCTGCTTGGGAAGTACTTTGCTCCCTGCCATGCTCTGTGAGGCCTTATGTCGGCATTGGGGCGAGCAGAAAGCACTCATTAAACACCATTTTTATGAAAATCGGCTGAGATAATGTATGCAAAGAGCTCTGAAAGCCAGGGAGCTGTTTGAAAAGGGGGAAGGACAATACAGGAAGGCAAGGCTCCCCTGGGATGGGGGCAGAACCTAGAAAGACAATTCTCATATCCTGTAAAAGGAAAGTCTGAGTGTGTGGCTCCAAGGTTCTAACACCTGAAGAGGTCCTCCCTTTGGCCCCTGGTCCCCCAGGGGCAGGCACTCATCAGAGAAAAAGAGAACCAAGCCACTGACTGAGAACTCAATTTTAACCTCACCGGCCTAACAAGGAAACTCCCTATTCCAATACAGACAGACAAACATTTATTCTGCAACTTCCGAGACTTGTTTCAGTCACTGAAAGTGATCTGTCCAGGGTCACACAGCTGAGATGGGTCAGGGGTGGGACTAAAAAAAAAAACCCAATAAAAAACCTTTACCTTCTGAAATGTAAGACAGAAAAAACGGCACGAGCTAGGCAACCAGGGTTAAATGACTTGCTCAGGGTCAAACAGCTAGGAAGTAACTGAGGTCACATTTGAATGGAAGTCCTTCTGACTTCTGGCGTGGCGCTCTCTCCACTGAGCTACTTAGCCGCCTCTGGGAGGTCTTGAACCCAGATCTTCCTGTCTCCTGAGCCAGTTGGATCCCCTGCATCACACTGCCTTTCCTGGATTTTTTTTTCCTTTTAAAACAAGGGTTCTGGAAGCCTGCTTAAGGCTCACTTTTAAATTCTGCTTTATAGACATGACCGTACAACTTAATAAATAAAATTTTCAATTAAGGCAACCGTCCTTCATGAGGTCAGATTTCACAGGACAATAATTTCTCCGGATCCGCCAGTAACACCCATGTTGCTAGGCATTCTCCTCTGGGTCACTATTATTATATAATTGCCCAAGTGTCAGAGGTGATGGTGTAAATGTCAGCCTTCTGGCATGAACTTGAAAGAGGCCACAGAAAATCAGGGCAGTGTATTTTTAACTGATGGTCCTGTCAATCCACCCGACTTGATATATAGAGTCGTCGCTGGCTTTGCCAATGGCCGGGCTGTCACCTGTTACTGATGCTCTAGTGAGGCTGGAAAGACAGCCCAGGCCCAGAAGCCTTGGGCCAAGCTAGAAATGAGACCTCTCTGCACTTCGTGAAACCTCATCACAGTCAAACTTTGGGGTTGTTATTATCTAGAAAATAAGTTTTTGAAGACTGTTGACATGTGGAAAGTGGAGCTTAATGGCCTTGTGAGCTTGCAGTCCAGGTCAGCAAGGCCACAGGGAACAAGGCTGGAGCCTGCAGTCAGAGGTAAGAACTCCCTTACTGACACTGAGCCAACCCCGCCAATCATGAGGTTTTTACTGAAAAGTCTGCTTTAAGAGAACTAGGACTTTAATATAAGGCTTCCAAATCTCTTGGTGAAAAGTCATTTTATCCACAAACTTTCAATGAAAACTATACTTGAATGTTTGAAATTCAAAGGAATCAAATGACTGCTCAAATAATGTTTGTTCTTCTGCCTTACTGGTAAAATTAAAAAAGATATTTGTGCTTAAAGCAGAATCTTCCTCTCGGCATCCAAGTTAATTAACTTCTTATTCACACAGGCCTCCTTTCATAAATAATTCTAGCCACTTTTCTACGAGACTCAATGTTTAATTTGAAACTTAAAACAACCAAGCAAATGCTATCTCTTATTAGAATAAACCTTTAGGAGTATTTTTAAAATTTAAGTAAACAGAAGATGGGTTTTGATTCAAAACCCATCAAAACAGCCACCTCCTCCGATAGCTTTTAAAAGTTTTATATTTATATTAAAAGAAATATATGGTGGATAAGAGTCCTAGATTCTGGGCTAAATTGGTTTCTCTGGGAAAATTACTTTTTTCTTAAACAAGAGTTTCAATTTCAATAACAGGAGTATGACATCAAACTGGAAAAGAGAAACCCAAACAGAAAGTATCCTGCAGGGTGTGTTGTGTTTTAGACACCATAATTGGACAGCATATGATGAAGGGAATTTCAAATACTAGTGACACAAAATAGCAATTTGGATCCAATTTTTAAAATATTTCAAGTCAGCCTCTCCATCAGAACTTTACAGATCCTAGTAAAACCCTTGCGTGGGAGCACTTTGGGGACCACTGAGGCCCAACCTGTCACTTTACAGACAGCCAAGATGAGGCAGAAAGTTGTTGGAACTTGTAGCAACAACCTTAGATTGAGATGGATCATTTTTGCTTATATTTTCTTTTTCAAAGATTACATAAATCCTCAAAGGAGGCTGTTGTAGCTTGATGCTAAGCTAGCTTCCTGAAAGCAATAACTTGTGGCTGAACCTGGGTGCTGAATTTAAGAGCCACTCAAAGTTCTGTCCTTAATCTGGTCCTGTCACAGTAATTTGGATCCCTAAACAAAGAAGCTTAAGCTGCATACAGATGGTCAACAAATCCAAGTCTACCACTAGGAAGCAATGGCTTCATCCTTGAATATTTTCCTATATTTGGGGCTTTACAGGTAAATGGATATAAAAGGACATATCCAGGCACACACTGAGCAACAGCCCAGAGCTTCTCCAGTGTTGCTAAACAACACAGTAAATCCCCAAATCAACATAATATTTTAGCTGTAACTTTCACATATTTATACCTTAATCAATTAGAAGAAATCCTTTATAATAGCACCAGAATCCCTGGCCCGGTTCAATCTCACTCTAGGCTACCCTATCTTTTTGAAAAGAAAGTAAATAAATCAACCGGCTATATTGGCCACCCAAAATGGTTTCTAAACCTGGGCACACCTTAATCTGCAAACCGATTTATAGGCTGAGTGAATGTACATGACATTGATTTGTACAAGATTTATGTATTCTTTCTGGATAATACTTTGCTTTTGACTAGTAACAGGATAGTAAATAAAAAGCTTTTGAGATTAGACCCTTTTTTACCTACTTTCCTTTGTTTAATCCACGGGATCCACAGTGCTGGATTGGACTCTTCCTGTTGCCTTTGAGGCTGTTTCTTTTTGATTCTGAAAGTTTTGCCAGGCTAACTCTCCAGGGTAGTACACCCCAACCCGTGCTCTCCACACAAAGTTAGGCTAAAGAACCACATCTGTTTATATGAATCAGATACACTTACCAGCGAAGTTTGCCGGAGGAGCTAGAGCAGTACAAGAAAATTCTTCCTGTCTGTGAATGACTAATATAGGCAACCCAAGGTGCAACTGAAGGCGGTCCCAAAGGGCCTGACTAATCCCTATGCAAAACAAGCAGTCCTGGGCCACTCGTAGTCAGCTTGTGTTCAGGAAGGGAACTGCCTCCTCTGGGTGGGGGTAAGCAATTGCTGCACCGGAAAGCAGCCTGGGCAGAAAGATGCAAACTTGACTCTTGTGGCAGAGGAAATAGACTCTACAAGGAAAAAAGTTCTCTTGGCTTACTGGCCATGCAAAAATCAAGCCCAGATCATTAAATGGCCAACATTAAAAAGAAAACAGATAATTGTTTTGAACTGAAAGGTGTTTTCATTATTTGACGAGCACCAGCTGGGTTATGATATAAATAGAAATGTTGCAATGAACTGACACATATGTTTCAGGACATGGGAGATAAGTGTGGGTATGTGCACTCTCTCTCTCTCTCAGCAGTTTTATCAGCGGGTTACTGCCAGGCTAAAGTTCTATAAACAGTATTTTCCAACAGACTCCTCTTTGGCGGTGAGAAATCTAGCCCGAGCATTTTTTCAGCTGTCAAAGGCCACAAGACACTCAAGTTTAGGTTAAAATTGTTTTAAATAAAACACACATTACCGAATTATGCTATAGTTTCCATTTATGGAATGTTGCTAACAATGCTACATTGAACAGTTTGTTTTTAACATTATTTTCCCAAGTTAGAACAGATACAGCAGGACAGTTGATGCTCCTGGCTGGATGGAACCTGTTGGGTCACCGAGTCCTGCCCAAACTTAAAGCATGAATCCCCTGGAGATGTAGACTCCCCTGGGATACCTCTAGTGGGAGGGGATGCCCTACCTTGGGGACAGGTCATTACATGACTGGAGTGCCTCAAGAGCTCATCAGTATTGCTAAATATCAACTCCACTTCTCTTTTGCGATAGCCTCCACCTCTGATTCTTCCCAAAGTGGCCTAACCACCGCAAATCTAATCACTCTTCTGCTTGGTATCTTGGAAGTACTCAAAGACCCTTCTCCACTCAAAACCCATTCAAGCATTCTTTCGCTAAACTCTCCATTCCTTTAACAGGTCTTCCTCTATCATAATTTCAATGTGAGCTACCCTACTGTGATACAAGTATTATCTTATCTGATCAATGAAACACCCCTGGGGAAGTAGGTGCCATTATGCCATTTTACAGCTGAGGAAGCTGAGGCAGTGTTTATATGAGTGTCCGAGGAAGGATTTGGGCTTGGCTCTTCTCAACGCCACGTAGGGCACCCTCTAGCTAGCATTAGTAGGCATAGGGACAGAGATAGCCTGGAATTGTGATTTCCTTGAACTGCCTGAGCCTAAAGAGGACAAGGGACTTGCCTAGAATCACACAGCTGCTGTCTGAGATAGCACTTGAACCCAGGTCTTCCTGACCTTGAGGTCAGCTCTCAGTCCACTCTGACCCTGCCTCTTACTACCAAGTAGGTACCCTTAACCCACAATGAGTTCAGAGGTTTTGGAAACGCAGAATTCTTCACAGCAGCACTTTTTTGTGGCAGCAAAGAGCTGGAGACAGGGAATGGTTCCTAAATATAATGTAAGATTACTGCCATGACGAGTGCCAAGGATTTAAGTCTGGGAGAGGCTTGAGAAGACAGATGCCGGATAAATGAAGTAATGTGGGTAGGAGTACATTAACCGGGAGAACAAGGAACACAACACCCACAGTAATGGAAAGGCAAACAATTATAAAAGGCAAGAACTCTGAGGCACTGACCAGTCACGGTCATCTTCCGAAGGCTCACGGAGAGTCACACTTCCCACTGTTGGCAGACAAGCGTTGGAGCTGGGGGCCGAATGGGACATGGTCAAAGCGTGGGTCACTTTGAGCTACACTTATTTCTCACAAGCCACAACGCCTATTGGGGGTGCTGGGGGGAGTGTCTTGGTAGCAAAGGTGATACCCAAAACAAACCAAAGTGAAAGGGAAATCAGAAAGGAGCAGAAGGAAGTTCAGAAAAGATAAGCACATAAGGCAGTTTTGTTAATATTGTGTTATATTTACTATATTCTTAAAAAAAAAAAAACCCAAAATGATGAGGGGCAGCTAGCAGGCTCCATGGATTGAGAGTCAGACTTAGAGATGGGAGGGCCTGGGTTCAAATCTGAACTCAGACACTTCCTGACTGTGTGACCCTGGGCAAGTCCCTTAACCCCCATTGTCTAGTCCTTACCATTCTTCTGCTTTGGAACCAATACACAGTATTAATTTTAAGATAGAAGGTAGGGGCTCAAAAAAAAAAGGAAAAAGGAAAAGCAAACTATGTAATATAAGTTTACAGTTATATTGAGAACTCTTTTTTTCTGTTCTCTGTATGCTGAAGTCAAGTCTGTGATGTTCATAATAAAAACATTAAATAAATAAAAAAAAAGAAACTGCACCATGTTAGGGCCATGGGGGTGAAAGACCCCTTATATTGGGCCCGGGACAGACCCCGTGTGGGAAAGACATCATTGGTCAGAGGAAGATGAGCCACATGGAGAAGGGTCTTAAGCCTGGGCCACGGGAGAATGAGGCGAAGAAGGAACTGGGCGATATGAGGAAGAAAAGCTCTGAGTGGGAAATCATTGCTGTTTCCAGTTCAGTCGGGGCCACAGGCAGAAGATGGGCTCAGCTTGCTTATCTGGGCTGCAAAGGAGAGAACAGAAGGACAGAGTTGCAGAGAAGAGATTCCAGGAAATTAGAAAATCTAATTTAAAAGCAGGATAGGCTCTTGATTTCCCACTTGTTTCCAGTCTTGAAGCAAAGACTGGATGAGTGTTTCTGGGCTCCCTGGGGGAGCGGCGGAGTGAGCTGGATGACTTTTTAAAAAGGAATCCTTATCTTCTGACTTCAGAATTGGTACTGAGTGTTGGTTCCCAGGCAGAGGAGCAGTAGAGGAGGTAGCCGGGGTCAAGAGACTTGCCCAGGGTCACACAGCTAGGAAGGATCTGAGGCCAGATTGGAACCTGGCACCTCCTGGCTTCACTTCTAGCTCCTCTAACCACTGACCAATCCTCCCCCCCAGGCCGTCTGAGGACTCCCCCAACTCTTGGGTTCTGCGTCTGGTTCCTCGTCCCCTCGCCGATGGGCTGTCCTGGTCTCGCTGCGCTCTGGCATTTCAACTATGTAGGAAGTAGGAGGCCGGACCCAGGAGTGGGAGCGCCAGGAGGAAGCTGGAGTTGGCATTCTTACGGAGGGCGGTGCCCCTTTTCCTTGCCAAGGCCAAGCACCTTGGCACAGCCTTTGATCCCATCTGCACCTCCTCCACCTTCTCGGGCAGCCCCGCTGCCAGCCTTGGGCCTCTTCCTAGCTGGTGCTGGTGGCTGTCTCCTCGGAGCTCTCCGTCGTCTCGGGCTGGCAGGCGTCCTCCTCTCTTGGGGCGCTTCCCTCGCCCCCGACAGGCTCCTTCCAGATTGCCAGGCTCACCCGCCCCGAGACGTGCCGGCACGGACCCGTCGGCGTCCTTTTCCCCTGACAGCCTTCCCAAGGCCGGAGAGCAGCGAGAGCCCGGCACCCCCCGTGCCCACAGCCCAGAGGTTCCCCGATTCTCTCAGGAGGGAGTCGAGACCCCCCCCGGCTCTTCTGGGCCCCCTTGCGTACTTGCCCGGTTCTGCCTTGAATCTTCCTGTCAAGCATCTTGTGGCACGTTCTCTTCCCCGGGGGAGGAGCTCTGGGCCGCTGGGGGGCTCAGCAGGCTGCGGGCTCCCCGCTGGCCTCAGAAGCTTCCTCGCCGGGCCCCCCATCACCCCGCGGCCTGGGAGCCGAGTGGACGGAAGGCGGAGGTTCTCCCAAGAGGGTTTCCCCTTTGTGGTATGCCGCCCCCGGCACACAGAGCCGGCCCGGCCTGGGGACAGTGAGGGGCCCCAGCAGGGTGTCAGACGCCCCCCAGAAGCCGAGGGAGACGACGTCCAGGGACCGAGGCGTGCCGAGGGCTTCCTGGGTACGAATGGCCGGATGCTCTCGGCCCTCCCAGAGGGGCCGCATGGAGTCACCCGGGGGCCTGAGGGGGCAACACGGGCCTGGTAGGGCAGCGAGTTTCCCTGTGCCTGTGGCCTTGGTGTTCTCCTCTGTAAAATGGGCACGACATAGCGGCCCTTCCCCAGGTTCCCCTTGGTGGGCTGCGTCCACAATGGGTTCCCGAGTCCAATGACTGAAGCAAAAGGGGGCAGCTGCGTGGTCCAGGGCCCGGCCCAGGCTCAGCCTGCGGGGGAGGCTCTGAGACCACGTTTGGAGCCCCGGAGCCTCCTGGCTGCCCCAGGCTTCGGCCTCTAAAGGACAAACTTCCTTTGTTTAAGGGAGCGCCCCGGGCTCTCGGGGAAGGCAGGGGAGAAGCCTCGGACAGCCCTTCGGAACGAGCCCACTCCGTGTCCGCGCCGGCTTCTCAGGGCGAGTCCGAGGACGGATCCCTCCCCATCAGAGGCCCTGGGCAGAGTCCGGTGCCGTCCGGCCTCCATTTCCTCATCTGCCAGATGGGCTGGAGATGACTGAACAGCCCCAGCATTTCTGCAGGCCTAGTTACCGTGCCAAGCACTGTGCCAAGCACCGGGCAAACAGGAGCGCAGCCTGGCAGGAGGGTGCTAGTACCCCCCTCCCCCATTCTACAGACCAGGAAACGGAGGCAGACGGGGGCATGAGCATCGGGGCAGGGTGTGAGTTCAGGGGGAAGGGAGTGAGGTCCCCGTCCCGCCAGGGGGGCCTGCTTCCACTTCATCATGATCACGAAGTCGTCCGGCTTCACTTAGAGGGAGACCATCCAGAACAAGGGGGTTCCGGGGGCAGCCAGGGGGAGAGGGCCATGCCCAGGGGTCCTGGGTGCAAACCTGGCCTCATACTTCCTGGCTGTGTGACCCTGGGCAAGTCACTTAACCTTTGGGTGCTCCCAGATGCCATCTGGTCCTTTCCAGGTCTGGAGAAGGTGCCGGCCGCATCGGGAGAGGGAACGTCCTCCTCTGGGAGGGCCGGGGCTATGCCGGCACATGTTTAACCACCAGCTTGCCAGAAAAAAGGGGGTGCCCAGCACATTTTGGGGCTTCACCCGCCGTTTTCTGCACCACTTTCAAGAAAACAATAAAGCACGGCCGAGTCACAGCTTTTGCCGATTACCAAGTGCGGCCCCGGAGAATGCCCTACACGGATGGACTGAATGGCGGGTCGGGCCCAACCCGACCCTCTACTCAGGGTTCTGGTTCCGGGCTCTGGCCCGGCCCCTCGTGCCACAACGGGACAGAAGCCGGGCAGGCCCGAAGGCCTCTTGTCTGCCCCCCATATTTTCATTTGAAGTTGGGCCACATCTAATTAGCGCCGAATAGCCCATGTTTATGCCGGATGCTGTTAGCCGGCTGGACCGCCAGCTGGACTGCAGAAGGGCAGGGAGGGGGCGGGAAGGCCCCAGACTTGGGGATGTGGGGGGGGAGGGGCACACAAAAGGAGGCCCGGAGGGAAGGGGCTTAATCCACGTAAAGCAACTTCTGGCTGCATTTTTGATCAGGGGAAGGTGAAGATGAAGGCTGTGCAGGCACACAGCATCGGTCCCCATCGCTAGGCAGCTCCTTTGTCGCCATGGCAACGCAAGGCTGGCTCATCCCTCGGGGCCAACTCTGGCTGCAGAAAGCAGAAGCGGGAGGCTGGGGGTGGGGCTCTCCCCCAACAGCCCGGCTTTGTGGCTCCCCTTTCTCAAGCACACAGAGCCTTAGCGTGCTGGTTTTTCTGGGGAGAAAGTGGGACCCACCAGGCCTCTCCTTGTGTCCGAGGGGAGCCCACTGAAAAGCTAAACGTCATCCCTCCCGAGATGCTGTTCCCCCTGCATGGGCCGAAATGCCCCCCAAACCCTGAACCCGGGCAGAAACCGGCTCCAACCACATTTAAAAGGGTGTCCGTGGCTGTGGCCATCTCTGCCCCCCCCAGCCCCCCGAAAGGGAAAGAAAGAAGTCAGACGCCCCGGACGGACTGACGGACAAACCAATCCCTTTTCACCCCCCCCCCCCCTTAGTGCCCACCACAAACTCTCTGTCTGGGAAGCACAAGGTGGTTTCCCCAGAAGGAAGCTGCCAGGCGCCCAATGCAGGAGGCGCCCCCCAGGGTCACCGGGGAGGGGTGACAATGGCCCATCGGTGGCTTCAATGAGGCCCCACCAACCCGGTCCCCTCTTCGGCTCTTGGGAGCCCTCATGGGCTCTTGCAGGAAGCGACTGGGCAAAAGCACGAAGCTGTGTAGGAGGCGTGACTCGGTTTCCCTGCCCTGCCCTCTCCTCCCACGCCCGAGAACAGGACCATAAATAACGCCCCAAAGAAGGCATTGAGGCGTCCGGGTCAGAGAAGGAGAGAGCGAGCAGCCCGCCTCAGACCTCCAGGAAGGGCTCTCGTCCACTAGCTCCCAGAAACGCTCCCAAGGGGCCACGTCACAGGCCCTGGGAAGGTACTTCAGATGTCTGAGGAGGGGGGCCCCTGCAGGAAGGGTTTGTGAACCCCTCCTGAATGCCAGGCTCTGGGGAAGGGGCTCCTGCCTGGACCAGCTCCCCTGGCCCTGGCCCAGAAAAGCAGCTGTGCACAGTCCTGGCTCTCATCCTCACCCTCATCCCTCACTCACTCATTCATTCACTCACTTGTTCACTCATTCACTCATTCACTCACTCACTCATTAATTCACTCTCACTCATTCATTCATTCATTCACTCACTCATTCATTCATTCACTCACTCATTCATCCACTCACTTGTTCACTCATTCATTAATTCACTCCCTCATTCATTCATTTACTCACTTATTCACTCATTCATTCATTCATTCACTCATTCATTCATTCACTCATTCACTCACTCACTCACTCATTCACTCATTCATTCATTCACTCGCTCATTCACTCACTCATTCATTCATTCACTCACTCATTCATTCATTCATTCACTCCCTCATTCATTCATTTACTCACTCATTCACTCATTCATTCACTCATTCATTCATTCACTCATTCATTAATTCACTCCCTCATTCATTCATTTACTCACTCATTCACTCATTCATTCACTCATTCATTCATTCACTCACTCATTCACTCACTCATTCATTCACTCACTCACTCATTCATTCACACTCATTCATTCATTCACTCATTCATTCATTCACTCATTCACTCACTCATTCATTCACTCACTCACTCATTCATTCATTCACTCGCTCATTCACTCACTCATTCATTCACTCACTCATTCATTCACTCACTCACTCATTCATTCACTCACTCATTCATTCACTCACTCATTCATTCATTCACTCACTCATTCATTCATTCACTCACTCATTCATTCACTCATTCATTCATTCACTCACTCATTTATTCATTCACTCATTCATTCATTCATTCACTCACTCATTCATTCATTCACTCATTCATTCATTCATTCACTCACTCATTCATTCATTCACTCATTCATTCATTCACTCACTCATTTATTCATTCACTCATTCATTCATTCATTCACTCACTCATTCATTCATTCATTCACTCATTCATTCATTCACTCACTCATTTATTCATTCACTCATTCATTCATTCATTCACTCACTCATTCATTTATTCATTCACTCGCTCATTCACTCAAACAAGAAGCAGGGAGGCATGGCAGAAAAGCCCTGGGCCTGGTGTCCAGGAGAGCTATGCTGAAATTCTGTTTCAGCACTCCTGAGCAGGTTTTCTGGTCCACAGATAGAGGGACGAGACTCGGGGACCTCACAGCTGTGGTCCTCCAGGCCCTGACACGGGGCACGGAGTGTGGGCATCTCGGGGGTATCCTGCTTCCCCGGAGGAGCCAATGGGAAGCCGACGCTTTCCTCATCTTAAAGTCCTAAATAATGTGTTCAAGCTGGCATTATTATCACTAAAATCAAATGAGTCGGTAACCAGATGGAAGGGAAAGCCACTTCTGAGATGTCATTTTCCATGAAAACCCTTCATTTTCCTGTGTAAAAACATGGATCAAAATGATTTACAACTAAATGTCAACAAAGATGTATCAAAAATATCTTGCAAAAGCAGCAGCTGGGTGGCTCAGTGGATGGGGAGGCCAGGCTAGAGAGGGGAGGTCTGGGTTCCAATCTGGCTCCAAGACCCACCCTATGTCGTCTTGGCAAGTCACTTACCCTCGCTGCCCAGCCCCGACGGCTCCTCTGCCTTGGCACTCGCTATTGATTCTAAGACCTGGCAGGTAAGGGTTGAAGGGACCTTTTCTCTTCTCTTCTCTTCTCTTCTCTTCTCTTCTCTTCTCTTCTCTTCTCTTCTCTTCTCTTCTCTTCTCTTCTCTTCTCTTCTCTTCTCTTCTCTTCTCTTCTCCTCTTCTCTTCCTTTCTTTTCTCTCTTCTCTTCTCTTCTCTTCTCTTCTCTTCTCTTCTCTTCTCTTCTCTTCTCTTCTCTTCTCTCCTCTCCTCTCCTCTCCTCTCCTCTCCTCTCCTCTTCTCTTCTCCTCTTCTCTTCTCTTCCTTTCTTTTTTCTCTTCTCTTCTCTTCTCTTCTTCTCTTCTCTTCTCTTCTTCTTCTCTCTCTCTTCTCTTCTCTTCTCTTCCTTTCTTTTCTCTCTTCTCTTCTCTTCTCTTTCTCTTCTCTTCTCTTCTCTTCTCTTCTCTTCTCTTCTCTTCTCTTCTCTTCTCTTCTCTTCTCTTCTCTTCTCTTCTCTTCTCTTCTCTTCCTTTCTTTTTTTCCTTCTCTTCTCTTCTCTTCTCTTCTCTCTCTTCTTCTCTTCTCTTCTCTTCCTTTCTTTTCTCTCTTCTCTTCTCTTCTCTTCTCTTCTCTTTCTCTTCTCTTCTCTTCTCTTCTCTCTCTTCTTTCTTTTGCACTGTGAAACACTGAGCTATTGAAAAGCGAGTCACCCGGGCGGGGGCAGTGGCCCACCTGAGGCCGGGCACGGCAGAGGGCGCTCCTTGGCCGGAATCTCTCCCCTCAAAGTAGTTTCCCGGCAGGTTTTGCCCTCGCGCTTTTCTTGAAGCGACCATTTTTGCTGACTTTCTAACGGTTTCATTTCCTGTCTGAAATGAAGGGCTTCGGGGGCCACAGAAAGGACGGAGCCGGGTGCCGGGACTTCTCAGAAGGCAGGCGTTGGGGGCCCGGATTCCTCCCGGCGGCAGAGGCTGGGATTCCCGTTTTCCAGCGCGCCGGATCCCCGGGCTCGAGTCGGAGCACGAGGCACGCGGGGCGCGGCGTTCCGGGGCACGGGCGATCACCCAGCTGGCTCCCTGCCACCCCGGAGGAAGCGCCCCGTGTCTGGTGGGTACGAGAGGCAGCTGAGATGGCCTCCAGCTCGCGCGTGTGCTGGGACTTGGCCTTCGTGCCGCCTGCAGGAAATCCCCTCTTGTCACCTGACCCGAGGCGGGCCTCGAGCCCCTCCCATCCGGTCAAGGTGACTTCTGGGCTTTCTTTCCTCATTTTCTCTTTAAGTCGGGTGAATCTGAGAACATCTTAACAGAGTAAAAAGGCACCAAGAGTGTGGAAGGAAAGTCATTGGCATCAATTTGTCACCTCATCAGTGGCACAGAATTGCTTGGAAGCGTGCCAAGAGGAGGCAGAGGCCCAGCGTCCACTAAGAGAAAGCTGGCCTTCGCTCAGAGTCAACGGCGTCTTGGTTCCAGGCAGAAGGGCGGGAAGGGCTGGGGGTGGGGTGGGGTGAAGGGACTTGCCCAGGGTCACGCAGCTAGGAAGGGTCCAGATCTGAACCCGGGACATCTCTCTAGGCCTGGCTCAATCCGCCGAGCCGCCTCGTCGCTCCGTCTAACGTTCATTTTAAACAGCAAATACATAGAATCTCCCGATTCACCTCCTCCAGTCTTGGCCCTGAGCCCCGGCGGGTTCCAGCCCTCGAACCCCATCCCCGTCCCCCAACTCCTGTCCTCCGGGTTCCTCTATCTCGGCCGAGAACCAGCCATCACGCGGACACGCCCGGCGCCCTCCCCGAAACCCCAAGAATAGCAGATGGGGATGGAGCGTGTCGGGGTTCTCGCCTGGTCTCGCAGCCGGTCACCCCGGAAGGTGGGTCACGTGATCCCCCGGTTCACCGTGGAACGAGGCGTATTGGAGGCCATCCCGTCCCGTCCAAGAAGCCTTTGTGGGGAGGAAGATGGCGGCGCGAGGTTCAAAACGGAAAAGCGGGCCAAGCAGAGCCAGCCCCGCCCGCCGACCCCTCGCGGTCCGAGGCCGCCTCCATCTGGCGATTCCCTCCAGAGGCCCGTTCACGGCGCTCGTCCACACCCGCAGGCGGGCGGCCGGGAGGAGGCCAGGAGGAGGCCGGGAGGAGGCCAGGAGGAGGCCGGGAGGAGGCCGGGAGGAGGCCAGGAGGAGGCCAAGAGGAGGCCGGGAGGAGGCCGGGAGGAGGCCAAGAGGAGGCCGGGAGGAGGCCGGGAGGAGGCCGGGAGGAGGCCGGGAGGAGGC
>NC_077233.1:15206832-15238790 GCF_027887165.1 Monodelphis domestica
CCCCCTTCAGTCCTGCACAAGGGGGGGGCCTTTCTGCAGGGACCCCCTTCAGTCCTGCGCAAGGGGGGGCCTTTCCGCAGGGACCCCGAGGCTCATCTAGAATTCCCCCCTCGGCCCTCAGGGCACCA
Organism: Monodelphis domestica; assembly: GCF_027887165.1. NCBI lineage: Eukaryota > Metazoa > Chordata > Mammalia > Didelphimorphia > Didelphidae > Monodelphis > Monodelphis domestica. The sequence continues at coordinate 15,206,961 of NC_077233.1, forward strand.
TCCCTGGATACAGGGACACCCTAGGCCAGGCCGGCCCACTCCCCGTTTCCTCTGCAGGGTGAATAAAGCCTAGCCACAAAGCGGGACCCCCAAGGCCGGCACAATAAGGGGGGCAGGATTCCTGGCGCCTGACGGGGTGCACCCTGCTCCTCGGCCCCTTGTTCGCCGGGGGGCCCATTCAAGGCATTCTCCAGGATGCCACCCAACGCTTCCCCCTTTCCACGGTGGCCATTTTGCAGATGTCGCCCATCTCCCTGGCCGGCCTCGCACTTTCTTTGCTTCTGAATGGACAAGAACATGCCATTATGTTCCCTGACTATAGTTTTTCTGTCCTTCCCCAATTAAGGGGCGCCCAATTGTTGCCGGGCCTTTCCCAGCACGGAGATGCCTCCTGCGCGCCTCCTGACGTTTGGCGCGCAGACACCTCGGACCGGCGCTCGCTTTTGTCCTCCTTTGTGGTGCGCGCCCAGGAGAGGGGTCTGGGTCAAAGGTCAGCCTGGGACCCAGGCCGCGGCGGGGCTCCCGCTCCGCCCGGTGCGCCGGACCCTTGTCTCTTTTTGTCCTCTTTGCTAATTTAGGGGCCATAAGGTGAGCCCCGGATTGTCTGCGCTCCCCCTTCTCTCAGGCCCGCTGATTGGCAGCAGCTCTCAAAGGGTCATTGAGAGTTTGTAATTCTCTCGCACACTGTTCCCGTCCTTTGACCACTTGTCTGTGTCAGAGCTTTTAAGCTTCATCTAATCAAAAGCCCGGAGCTGTCATCGCGTCTGTCCTTTGTGTCCGCAGAATTCTCCCCCCAGCGGCGTGAATGGCGGCCGCCCCCCACCTCCCAGGTCTTTCCCTAATGAGGTGACCTTTTGTAGTCACTTTGTCTCTGTGGGCCGGCCTGTCGCCGGCGGTGGCACAAGAGGCCGGTCCAGCTAATTTCTGTCAAACGGCTCCCTTTTCGGGGGGGCCGGCAGGCAGCGCTTCTCCCCGAGGGCGGGGGCCAGGCAGGCCTTTCCCATAATTACTGGCACCCTTCAAATGAGGGCCGTTCAAAAGAGACTCACTGAGCAGGGGACAATGATGTGTCACTTCTGTGTCGTTTATCTGGGAAAAAGACCTTCAGGGAGCGAAACCACCCCCAGCAGCGGGCAGGGACAAAAGACCCCCAAAGACACACAGAATCCTCTTCTTGCCTTGTAGGAAAAAATGAGCTCAATTAACAAGCATTTATTAAGTGCCTCACAAGTGCCCGGCCCTGCGCTGAACGCTGGAGACAGAAAGACAAGAGTGAGGCGAACCCCCCCCTGAGGAGAAGCAGGAAGTCGTAAAAAGAAAATGAAGCATTCTGAAAGGGGAAAAGGAACCATATTCTAGTGTATATGTGGGAAAAGGGCCCAAACCAAGAGACGGGGATGGGACAGCAGGCAGAGAGTTTGGCTGCCCTGCAGAGTGCTGGGAGGGCAATCCTGGGAGGAGATGAGAAAGACAAGAAGGCTGTGAAGAGCTCAAAAGAAAAATAGCCGGGATGAGCTTTACATGCCAAATGGCGGAGGACCAGATCCTAAGGGTAATAGGGAACCAGTGCAGATCACTGAGCAGGGGAGGTGCCACCCTCAGGTCTAGTCTACAGTGTACAGCAGAACAGAGGACAGAAAGGAATGCGAGGACCTGAGGCACCAGCAGATATCATGATTATTGATATCAAAATCATTTGCAAAAAGAAGCATTTTGAAGGCCTTTTCTCTACTGTCTGATTGCTTCCTTCCCTCTTTCCTTCCTTCCATCTTTTTCTCCCTCCCTCCCTTTCTTCCATCTCTCTCTCCTTCCTTCCTCTTCTTTCTCTCTCTTCCTTCCTTCCTTCCTTCCTTCCTTCCTTCCTTCCTTCCTTCCTTCCTTCCTTCCTTCCTTCCTTCCTTCCTTCCTTCCTTCCTTCCTTCCTTCCTTCCTTCCTCCCTTTCTTCCATCTCTCTCCTTCCTTCCTTCTCTCTCTTCCTTCCTTCTTTCCTTCTCTCTTCCTTCCTTCCTTCTCTCTTCCTTCCTTCCTTCTCTCTTCCTTCCTTCCTTCCTTCCTTCCTTCCTTCCTTCCTTCCTTCCTTCCTTCCTTCCTTCCTTCCTTCCTCCCTTTCTTCCTTCTCTCTCCTTCCTTCCTCTTCTTTCTCTCTCTTCCTTCTTTCTTTCTCTCTTCCTTCCTTCTCTCTTCCTTCCTTCCTTCCTTCCTTCCTTCCTTCCTTCCTTCCTTCCTTCTCTCTCCTTCCTTCCTTCTCTCTTCCTTCCTTCTTTCTCTCTTCCTTCCTTCCTCCCTTTCTTCCTTCCATCTTTTTCTCCCTCCCTCCCTTTCTTCCTTTCTTCCATCTCTCTCTCCTTCCTTCCTCTTCTTTCTCTCTCTCTTCCTTCCTTCTTTCTCTCTTCCTTCCTTCCTTCCTTCCTTCCTTCCTTCCTTCCTTCCTTCCTTCCTTCCTTCCTTCCTTCCTTCCTTCCTTCCTTCCTTCCTTCCTTCTCTCATTCCTTCCTCTTCCTTCCTTCTTTCTCTCTCTTCTTTCCTTCTCTCTCTTCCTTCCTTCCTTCCTTCCTTCCTTCCTTCCTTCCTTCCTTCCTTCCTTCCTTCCTTCCTTCCTTCCTTCCTTCCTTCCTCTTCCTTCTCTTCCTTTCTTTCTTCCTTCCTTCCTTCCTTCCTTCCTTCCTTCCTTCCTTCCTTCCTTCCTTCCTTCCTTCCTTCCTTCCTTCCTCCCTCCCTTTCTTCCTTTCTTCCATCTCTCTCCTTCCTTCCTCTTCCTTCTCCCTTCCTTCCTTCTTTCCTTCCTCCCTTTCTTCCATCTCTCTCTCCTTCCTTCCTTCCTTCCTTCCTCCCTCCCTTTCTTCCTTTCTTCCATCTCTCTCCTTCCTTCCTCTTCCTTCTCCCTTCCTTCCTTCTTTCCTTCCTCCCTTTCTTCCATCTCTCTCTCCTTCCTTCCTTCCTCTTCCTTCTCTCTCTTCCTTCCTTCTCTCTCTTCCTTCCTTCCTTCCTTCTTTCCTTCCTTCCTTCCTTCCTTCCTTCCTTCCTTCCATCTCTCCTTCCTTCCTCTTCCTTCCTTCCTTCCTTCCTTCCTTCCTTCCTTCCTTCCTTCCTTCCTTCCTTCCATCTCTCCTTCCTTCCTTCCTTCCTCCCTCCCTTTCTTCCTTTCTTCCATCTCTCTCTCCTTCCTTCCTTCCTCTTCCTTCTCTCTCTTCCTTCCTTCCTTCCTCCCTCCCTTTCTTCCTTTCTTCCATCTCTCTCCTTCCTTCCTCTTCCTTCTCCCTCCCTTCCTTCTTTCCTTCCTCCCTTTCTTCCATCTCTCTCTCCTTCCTTCCTTCCTCTTCCTTCTCTCTCTTCCTTCCTTCTCTCTCTTCCTTCCTTCCTTCCTTCTTTCCTTCCTTCCTTCCTTCCTTCCTTCCTTCCTTCCTTCCTTCCTTCCTTCCTTCCTTCCTTCCTTCCTTCCTTCCTTCCTTCCTTCCTTCCTTCCTTCCTTCCTTCCTTCCTCCCTCCCTCCCTCCCTCCCTTCCTGTCTCTGTCTCTCTCTCTTCCTCCCTCCCTGTCTCTTTAGCTAACAATCCACCCCGTCTTTACCTGTATGCCTGTTTATCTCTCTCTCCTGTCTGCCGTTTCTTTGCCCTGTTTAGCCCGTTCCTCTCGGTCTCTCTATTTATGCCTATTTACCCGTCTGCCTCTCTAAGTATGTCTCTGTCCATCCCTCCACCTTCCACAAGGGATCCTGCCAGGCCACACCGAGTGACAGTCGACTGAGCAGCGACCCTCCCGCGGGTCCCCCTGGGGAGGCTGCCCAGGCCTGACTCCCGAGCATGGGTGAGAGAAGGGCCTCTGCGGGGTTCCCAGGCCCCGGCGGTTGGGGGTCCCGGGAGGAAGTTTTCAGTGCCGTGATTCGGGCCGCTTTCCCAGAGGGCTCTCCAGGCTCGGCTCCAAAGGCCATCCCGGCCTTCCTCCTCCAGATGGTCGGCCGGGTCTGGGGGAAGCCGAGAAGGAGCCAAGCGTCCTGGAGGCCCTTCGGAGCACGGGCGCCTCCTGGAGGCTCGAGGAAGGTGCCCGAGTGCGAGAGAGTCGGCACGTCTTCACTCAACAGGCCGGGCGAGGGGGCGGCCGGGAGGGCCCAGATGGAGCAGCCGCGCGCCAGGGATGGGCACAGGCCGGGCGCACATTAGTCACGTTGGCCGAGCACTCGGCTGCGGCCGTCCCGTTTCGTGCCGGCGACCCGGGGGGGGGGGGGCAGGTCTTCGTATCGTCCCTATTTTACAGATGAAGAAACTGAGGCTGGAGGCCCGGGGAAGGAGGGTCTGGCCTCAGGGGTGGACAAGGAGAGGCAGACGTGAGGCACCGACTCTGGGCCGGGCCGTCTAAGAGGACCCAGCGAGGATGCCCGGCAGGAGCCCCTCGGTGCGACGGCCTCGTGGCCATGCAGCCGCAGGGCCAGGCGGGCGGTCCTGGGTTCCAGTCTGGCCACCAATACTTCCCAGCTGGGTGACCCTGGACGAGTCACGTCACCCCCCGCCTGACTGTAAGACGCGAGGCCAGGAGTGCCGCCCCTTGTGCCGCCCGAGGCCGGCCTGCCAAGTCGGCAGGTCACGGAGGGAAGAAACGAGCTGGCGGCCGGCACCGACCGGCCTTCGAGGAGGCAGCCACAGGCGATGGCGTGCCGGGCAGGGGGCGACGGGGAGCCTCGAGAGGCTGGAGGAGAGCCCCGGAGGCTTTGCGTCCTTTTTCCGTCCGGAGAAACAGCACCCCAGAGAGCCTCTGAGGGAGCCCCGCAAGCAGGCGGCGCGGGAGGAGCTGCGGAAACCCTGAAAAAGCCACAGGCAGCCGGAGAGCGAGCGCGAGGACAGCCGCCCCAGGGAACCCCCCTCACAGAGAAGGAACCCTGCCGCCCCCCCCCCACATGCCACACACGGACGCAGTGCCGGGATCTGAACCCAAGACCCGGGCCCCGCGGCCCGCCTCAGAACTCTGGCTCGACCCCAACGTTTCTGCCTTCAACATCCTCCAGAGGCGCCCCTTAGAGGCATCACAACAGCGTCCTTCACGCTTTCAAACCCTTGTGGGGCCCCAGGCTGCCCCCCACCCTGGGCACCCCGCAAGCCTTCCCTGTGCCCAGAGTGGCCTGGGCTTCTCTCAGTACAAGGGAAAAGGGAAGCTGTTTCCTTTGGTCTCTGCCTCCCCGGCCCCTGGCATAGCGCCTGGCATACAGCAGGGGCTTAATAACTGCGTGTGCGATTGGAATGGCTTCCTGGAAATCTTGTTAGCAAACCCCTGCTGCTCAGCCCCTTCCCTCTAGCGTGCTGGGTTCAAGGGCCAGACCCTCCCTCCCTCCATCCCTCTCTGTCTGTCTGTCTCTGTTTGTCTCTCCTTCCCTCTCTGTCTGTCTGTCTCTGCCTGTCTGTCTGTCTCTCCTTTCCTCTCTGTCTCTGCCTGTCTGTCTGTCTCTCCTTCCCTCTCTGTCTGTCTGTCTGTCTGTCTGTCTGTCTGTCTCTGTCTGTCTGTCTCTCCTTCCCTCTGTCTGTCTGTCTGTCTCTCCTTTCCTCTTTGTCTCTGCCTGCCTGCCTGCCTGTCTGTCTGTCTGTCTCTCCTTTCCTCTCTGTCTCTGCCTGTCTGTCTGTCTCTCCTTCCCTCTCTGTCTGTCTGTCTGTCTGTCTGTCTGTCTGTCTGTCTCTTCCCCTCACCTCACATCTTAGAATCAATACCGTGTCTTGGCTCCAAGGTAGAAGAGCAATGAGGGCTCGGCCATGGGGGTCAAGTGACTTGCCCAGGGTCACGCAGCTGGGAAGTGTCTGGGGCCACATTTGAACCCAGGACCTCCCGTCTCTAGGCCATGCACGGAGCCGCCCAGCTGCCCCCCGGGCCCTCCTTTTCTAAGCTCAGTTGGGGGACGACTTGCTCCCCTTTCCAGGCTGCAGATGGGTGCACTGAGGCCGGCTCAAAGGGGGGGGCAGGGAGGGCCTTTCCTCTAGCCTCTCTGGCTGGGAACGCAGCCCTCTAGAGCCTGGGCCAGAGGAGAACGGGGGGGGGGGTGAGGGAAGTGGGGTGCGGCCCTCTGGGGCCGGGGTGGGGGCCGCCCGCCGAGCCGAGGAGGCGAGGCGGGGCCGGCGGGGCCTCTGATAAATGCACCCAAACAGCCCATCCGGCTGCCTCACAGCTAATCGATTTAAAACTATGGCCGACCCCGTGACCTTTGCTGCTCACCAATTCACGGCCCACATTCAGGAAGGACCCGCAGGGCGGCTGCGGCGCCTCTTTGGGTGTCGCGCCACAGTTTGTCTGCTACAAATCGGATTTCCAGCGATCATCCGGCGCTTCAATCACGCCCCCCCCGCCCGCCCCCCCCAAACAAAGACTGGCCGGGAGGGGAGGCTGGGCGGCCTGCTGGGCAGCGCCGGGCGAGCAGAGGCCGCCCGTCTCAGCCGCCTGTTCTGGAAGCCCCGAAGGAAATGATTGGGAGGAAGATAAATGGCAGCCTCCGGGCGGCGCGGAAAGAGCTCTTCTGGCACCCCCAGGCGCGCTCCGGCTGACCCCGGCAGGCCGTCACGGGGGAGCGAGGAGGCCCCATGAGCGGCCGGCCACGCCGGGATCCCAGGCCTCCCTCCACTCCGGGGCGCCGGGAAGGCTGCTCGGGCCGATTCCCTCCTCCGAGACCCTCCTGGGGAGCTCCGGCTTTGGGGGTCCCTCCTAGGAAATGTCCCGCCGAGGAGGGGGCGTAGCGGCGGCCGAGCGTGAAGCTGCCGCTGATGGGGGCCCGGGATGGTGGAGGGCCGCCGCCTGGCCTCCCTCCTCATCTGAGGCAGGAGAAGGTGCCAGCGACGTGGCCAGCCTCCCGTCCACCCTCCTCCCCTCCGCTGGCCGGCCGCCTCGGGCCTCTCCCTTCTCTGGGCTGCCTGGAATCCTCCCCGGAGGGGGAGGCTGAGCATCGGGGCAGCCGGATGGGTCCAAGGCGCTCGGCTGGGCACCGGGGAAGAGAAGGGACGCCAATGGAAATGAGGGGCCTCGGGGGCAGGGACGAGAAGGGCCATCCCAAGTGGCTGCTGCCTTCGGGGTTCCTTTCTCACATGGCCGGCCGTTTGGGGCAGCGAGGCGGCGCGGTGGATGGAGCCGGGGCCGGACTTAGGCAGATCCGAGTTTAAATCTGGTAGATGACCCTGGGAACGTCACTCAGCCCTGTGTGCCTCAGTTTCCCCCTCTGTAAAATGAGCTGGAGAAGGGAATGGCAAACCCCTCCAGTGTCTTTGCCAGGAAAACCACCACCAGGGTCCCGGAGAGCCAGGCACGACCAAATGCCCTTCTTTCTCATGTAAGCACCTGCCAGCATTTGATTTGTGCCCATCAACAGGGTCCCTAAATGTCTTTCGCACGTTGCCTTTTAATGGCTGTGATTCAATTTGCCAAGCAAAACTCATTTAAAATGCAGAAATGTGCTTCCCAGGGAAGACTGAATTGTGGAAGTCCAATGCATGATGGGATAATTAAATAAGGCCTGAGAAATCTGTATGTGGGCACAAGTCAATTAATTAAGCCCTGGTGGAAATTGGTTTCTTTTAGCCAGATGCAATGGCTAAATTCTCTGAGGGAGAATAAAAGACACAAAGGATTAAAGTGAATTTATCATTCACCCCCCAATCCCCCCCCCCCATCAGGTCTAAAGCTTTTTCTTAATGTCCATTAAATTGATCATCAGTTGATCATCAGGATAAGTAAAAATGGGGCAGCCAGGCTGGGCCTGGGGTCAGGAAGATCTGAGTTCAAATCCGAACATGTCATTTTGCCCTGTTTGCCTCAGTTTCCTCATCTGTAAAATGAGCTGGAGAAGGAAGCAGCCCACCACTCCAGTACCTCTGCCAAGAAAACCTCAAATGGAGCCAGAGTCAGACAACTGAACAACCACAACATTTTAACAACTCCCCCCCTTAGTCTGCTTTCTAGGTCTGGATTGCTGGGGCTTTTCTTTCGGCGCTCCAGCGCTACTCAGGGGCACCCTTTGCACCCAGGCCCGTCCTTTGGGATTAGAGACGACCTTCAGCGGTCCAGGCCGGTCGGCAGGACTTGACCCAAGCAGGCCTTGGCCGGCCACTACTCAGTCTTCCTGGACGCAGAGGTGGTGGTCTGGTGCTGATCCTTGTTCCCTAGAACCGATGGTGAGAACTCGAGAAGGAGGAGGCAATCCCAAGATCAAAGCTTTGGGTTCTGGACTCAGCTGTCACTAATTATGCAGCTTGGGCCAAATCATGGAGCCTCTCCTGGGTCATCACTTCCTGTCTGGAGAACAGGGGAAGGGCTTGAGGGCCTCTAGGTCAGCGTGTCAAACGCCTATTGCCCAATCAGATTAAAATGCATTTGGAGGGGGCAGCCCAGAGACAGGCGGTCCTGGGTTCAAATTTAACCTCAGATACTTCCTAGCTGGGTGGCCCTGGATAAGTCACTTAACCTCCATTGCCTGGCCCTTATTGCTCTTCTGCCTTGGAATCAATTTACAGTTTGGATTCTAAGACAAAAGGTGAGTGTTAAAAAAAAAAACACAACTGAGAAATCTCAAACAAAATATACCAAAATATGATAGAGCAGATTATATCGAACTCTGGTTTTCTAAGTTGCTCTGGGGCTTCCAGGAATCCTTCCAGATGACCCAGTGCCTACGTGGGTCTGACATCCCAGCACTAGGCAAATGCCATCCCTTCCCCAGAGCCCTAGCAGCAACCATGAGAATTCCTGCCCCTAGAAATCTCCTCCTGAAGGTGACAGTCACTTGCTGAATGCATACAGTTGCTATTGCTTATTAACATTTATTAAAAATAATAACAAGCATACCCCCCCCATAAGAACAGGCTTAGCCCCAGTATTTCCCCCCTGATGAAATGGAGATATTTATACCAGTTGCTTCGGGGGGGGGGGCAGTGGGGTAGCACAGTGGCTAGAGCCCTGGGACTGGAGTCAGGGAGATCCGAGTTCAAAGCCTCAGACCCTTTCTAGCCATGGGACCCTGAGGCTCAGGAGAGGGAAAGGCCAACCAGTACAGTGTCTTTGCCAAAAAAACCCTAAATGGGGTCACGAGGATTCGGGCACAACGGAACAACTTACTTTAAGCAGCTGTGAGGAAAGCCCATTTAGAACCTGGAGCCCCGTCTCAGGCGGGTGACTCCGACAATGGTTCTGTTTTGGGGGCAAACTGACGTGAAAACCGAGCGAATCGAGCCAACAGGTCGTCAAACCCTGATAAGCACCCGGTACCTGTGTCAGGCAGGCAGCTGTCTGCTGTTTGTTCAATAACTCGGGGAAGGCAGGAGACCAGAGGAAAGGTTTTGGGGAGCCATCAAGGTGAAGCCTGGGGAGCAAATCTCTTTGAAAGTCATTCAGTGTGGGCTGCTGGTCTGCTCACTGAATTAGGCTCCCTCTAATGGGGGCTCGAGCCGTCTCAGATCAGCAATGAGAGGAGGGGGAATCTCGGTTTGGACGCCTCTGCCTGCATGGGAGCTGGTGTCCAGTGGGGTCTAGTGACACGTTTCAGCCACGTGGGGAGGCCCAGGAGTGGGTCACATTTGGGTCTCTGCCAGGGCCCCAGAACCATTTCCGTGTGGGCAAGGGCAAGACCATCTTGGCCCCAAAGAAAGACGTGAAAGGGCTGGAGGAAACCCCTTACTCTTGCCCAGGCACGTGGGAGTAGGAAACGGGGACAAGAGAGGATGTGAGGAGTTGGGGACGAAGTCTCCCCAGTGTGGGAGGGCTGGAAGCCTGGACAAGCGCCGTCCTGTCCCCCAGACTGTCAAAACTGACCCCGACGAGCTACTTCTGGCGATTCAAGTGGGAGGGCGCAAACCGCTTCTAGCAGGGTTCTAGGCTGGGGACCCAAGACTGTTGTTTAGGTAAACATTCTGATGGGTTTATTTCTATATTATTGATTTCTTTTACAATTCCTTGGACTGGATGCATTATTCTGAGAGGGGGCTTAACCAGACTGCCAACGGTGTCCCTGAGTGGAAGGTGCAGAAGCCCAGGCTTAGGCAAATGGGTGCTGATTTCATGCTCAAAATGGGGAATTAAGAAAGTAAAATGGGATAGTTGGCAAAAATGATACCTGAGAACGGGGTCGGGTTTAATAGATAAGAATAAAGGGCTCTACTGGTCTAGAGAAATGAGGTCCTAGGTTCAAATCTAACCTCAGATACTTCCTAGCAGTGTGACCCTGGGCAAGTCACTTAACCTCCATTGCCTAATTAAAAAAAAAGAATAAAGGGCTCTATACAAGGGATAAAGGACACATAATACAGCTAGGACATACCTATTTTTACCTGGAATTTGGGGCCCCTAACTATGAGGGCTTTAAATTGAAAAGGGAGGCTTAGAAGGCAGTGGGGTTCCCAGAAGGCCCATGGAAATGTTAGACTTAGCAATCTGATTGCTGTGCGCTTGTTTTTGATGTCTGAAATGTCCTGGAGAAGGGCAGAGAAAGGAACCACAGACCTAGAGAAGGACCACTGTTGGCCTAATTTTTTAAAATTTATTTTAAAAAAAATTAAAGGGGGGACAGGATGGCATCTGCAAGTTACAGGTCCGCGAATTTAGCATTGGTCACCGGAAAAATCCTAGAGCATGTGATGAATGAGTGAATGCATGGATGGGTGGACGAGTGGATGGACAGATGGAAGGATGGAAGGATGGGAGGATGGGTGGATGCGTGGATGGACAGATGGAAGGATGGGAGGATGGGAGGGTGGGAGGATGGGAGGATGCGTGGATGGACAGATGGAAGGATGGGAGGATGGGTGGATGGGAGGATGGGAGGATGGGTGGATGGACAGATGGACGGATGGAAGGATGGGTGGATGGGAGGATGGGTGGATGCGTGGATGGACAGATGGAAGGATGGGAGGATGGGTGGATGCGTGGATGGACAGATGGAAGGATGGAAGGATGGGTGGATGGGAGGATGGGAGGATGGGTGGATGGACAGATGGACGGATGGAAGGATGGGTGGATGGGAGGATGGGTGGATGCGTGGATGGACAGATGGAAGGATGGGAGGATGGGTGGATGCGTGGATGGACAGATGGATGAAGGAAGCCGCTGTTGAGCATTTAGTACGTGCCAAGCACTCGGGACACCAGAGGGAAGTCAGACAGTCCCAGCTTTTAAGGAGCGCTTGTTGTAAAGGCAGCAGGCAGCGACCCAGAAGACGGTCCAGCTGCGAGTCCGCGACAAGGCTCAGTGGTCCTCAGGGTGTGGCGGCAAGGCAGGTGGCGAGGCGTCCTCCCGGGGAGATGACTCCCTGCGCCCTGAGGGGGACTTGGAGAGCCCTCCCGCTTGGAGGACAGCGGACTCCTCGAGGAGGCCCGTCAGCCTCTCCGTGCCTCTCTGTGACGGGGAGCTGCTGCAGTGACAGCACGCTGGGATTTCAGAACGAGGAACAGAATCTTTCATGGAAGCCCAGACCCGTGTGGCCTGGAATTCAGGCCTTAAACTGGAGTCGGAGAACTTGGTTTAAAAAAGATGCATTTTGATAAGGTCTGGAGCAGGCGCGGCTTCCCTGTGATCTCATGTATGCATTTACCATGATTCTGGGAGGGGATCTAGGACTTCCCCAGCCTGGCCGCCTCGGGGGCCACAGCCTACAGACAGCTGAGCCCCTCTTCTGGATGCTGCTACTGTGGGGTGCATTTGGCACAGCCAAAGAGGAGTCTCCCCCAGGCCCGCTGGCTTGGAAGAAGGCTCCAGTGGCGGGCCCAGGCCCCGTGCTGGCCACATTTTCATCAGGGATTCGGTCAAAGGCCTAGCTTCTAGGCCAATCCCAGGGGTGCCTGGAGGACCCAATGGGGCATTCTGCAACCCTAAAGTTGTGGCTCTTATGACACGAAGCCAGGAGAGTCGGAGGACAGACCCCAAGAGCCTGGGAGAGGCTTGAACAATGAGTCAAATAGACGACATTTGGTCTGTATAAAATTCTACACTGGGATTAAAAAACATTGACTTCGCAGCTAGAAGCTGGGGGAAATGTGGATGAACACTCGGCCCTATTAAAAAGATCTGGGCGTTCTGGTGGACCACAAGTGCCATGTCAAAGGTGTGATAGGGCAGCCAAGAAGTATCATCCACCTCAACTCAGCTGCCACTGTATTCCGCTGCAGCTCTGACTGGGTCACCTACCCCCCTCAGTAACCTCGACTGGCTCCCTAGTACGATACTCCACAAAGACAGAACTGTAAAACTGAAAACTGATTTTCATTCTCTTTTTAAGACTTAGCTAAGCTGGCCTGGGCTAGATTCTCTCTCACGGCCCTGAAGGCCAAGCTTCTGTCTAGGAATCCTCTTGCGCTGAATCTGTGCCTTGGTGACCCCCCCCCCCCCTTCCAATTCAGTCAAAAGCAGCCCAGGCTGCACCCTGTCTCAGCAAGGGAGTAACTCGACGCCCCACTAAAAGGTCAGGACGCAAGTCAGGCCGGTCAGAAGACGACACGTCAGACACATTTACAGAGATTTTGCTCTGTCGTTATGCGCAGTTATAAATGACCAGGTTAGATGGATAGAGCCAGGCCTAGAGGGGAGAGGCCCTGGGTTCCATCTGGCCTCAGCCACTTCCTAGCTGAGTGACCCTGGGCCAGTCACTTCACTCCCATTGCCCAAGCCCTCAGGGCTTTTCTGCCTTGGAACCAATACACAGTATTGACTCTGAGATGGAAGTGAGGGTTCAAAAAGAAATAATCAAAGACCTGGTCAGCCCTCCCTCAAGACCCAAACTATGGGTCACTGCCAAGTCGAATAGATTACTTGTGCTCAGAACTTGGGCTCCGTTTACCTTAATTTTGCTCCCAACATGCCACACGGGCCTTCTGCCCACCTTTCCAGCAAGCATGCTTGAATAATGTGGCCACTCCACAGGCTTCATTATCTGCCTAAGGACCTTGTTGTAATCTCCTTCCATAATTAGACAATCTTCTGCCCTCCACAGCTGCCATGATCCAGCTCCTCGGCTTCTGGGAACAGCACTGACTGGGATGCTCAGAATCCCGTGCCACCTCTTCCTGGAAGCCTTTCTGATGCCCCCCAACCCTGCCTCCTCCTAGTAGCTGGTGGCTCCTCCTTGGAGCCCCTTTAACATCTCCTTTGCATTTATCTGACTCATTTTATTTTTTTGAACCCTTACCTACTCTCTTAGAGTCAATGCCATGGATCGGTTCCAAGGCAGAATAAGGGTAAGGGCTGGGTAGTGGGAGGTTAGGTGACTCATTTAGGATCCTACGGCTGGGGAGTGTCTGAGGCCAGATCTGAACCCAGGACCTCCCATCTCCAGGCCTGAAGCTCTATCTGCTGAGCTTCCTAGCTACACCTGGCAGGGAGGTTCTTGTGTGGCTTCTGTGTACAGGGCCTTGTTTTCCCAGCATGCCTCATTTTCTGCTAGGGAGGTGTTAATTTCCTTTTGAAACACACATGGAAGAGCTCAGATTTCACAAGAGCCAGAAGGTTTCGGGCAGGAAGGAGGAGGAGCTGGGGGTCCTGTGGCAGGCCACGGAAGGTGGGGCTTGTGTCAGTTTCAAGTAATCTAGGAGGAGTAACTGGAGATGGAGCCTTGCCTTTGGGACACGTACTAGACCACTGGGCTCAATGCCCTCTGCTGACACAGGTGGCGCTAGAGGTAAACCGAGTCCCGAGTCCCACTACTCTGGGCAGGATGGAGATGGGGCTTGGAGTCAGGAAGCCTCGAGTTAGAATCTTGACCCATATACTACCAGCCGTGTGTCCTTGGGCAAGTCGCTTGTGCCTCAGTTTTCTCATGTGAAAATGCACCTCCCTCCTGGGGAGAAGTGAATCCGTTAATTCTGCAAAAGGCAAAAAGGCCAGGCCCACCTCGGAGCTTACAGGGCCAGCCAGCCCCTTCAGTAAGAGGGAACCCTAGGCTGAGGCCCTCTGCCAGCGGTCGCTGCCAGCCGGGTAAGGAAGCTGCCTGTCCGCCCTGAGACAACCCCGCTGTTCAGATGAGCACACGGAGGCTGTGGGGCTGGCAGGGCGGGCTCACGGCTTTGGAATGGCAAAAGACCCTCGAGGGTCCTGACGCTCTTTGAGGCCCAGAGAGGTCGCACGGGAGGAAGAGGCAGGATTCAAACCTCCACAGAGCTGGGCCGACTGCGACTCAGTCATTTTTGGTCGTTTCTGGCTCCTCCTGACCCCGTTTTCTCCGCAGAGATCTCGGGCTGAGGGCCATTTCCTGCTCCAGCTCATTTGGGAAAGGAGGAAACTGAGGCAAACAGGGTGAAGTGATGTGCCCAGGGTCACCCAGCCGGGCAGCACCTGGGCTGCATTTGAACCCAGGTCTTTCTGACTTCAGGCCTGGCTCTCTGTCCCCTGCACCCCCATGCCGTCCGCCCTATTGGACCTGGGTGGGTTCCCCTGGAAGCTCGTGAGCCAAGGCCACATTACAGAGCAGCTGTGGCGGGCTTCCCGGACATGAGCCCCTGGGGTCTGTGCAGTGACACACGGGGCCACCAGCTCCATTTTAGAGCTGAGAAGACCGAGTCTTGGGTGCTCAGCCAGCCCCACGGCTAGGACCGAGGGGGGCCTGGCCCTGCCTCCCCCAGGGTTGAGCTCCCGGGCTAGGCGGTGCATCCAGGGCCACCCAGGCAGGACATGCCTAAGGACCCCAGGTCTGGCTCTCCATCCTCCGAGAAGCTGCTGGGTTTGCTCCTGGGAGAGGAAGCTTGGTCGAGGGCCTCACAAGGAGAGACTCCCCAGAAGATCCATCCCTGGGCACTGAATGCCGAGCCCAGAGGGGTCTGAGCCATCCACTGGGGGCACTGAACAAGGAGCCTCTCACAGCCCTGCCTCGGAAAAAGGCTTTTGGAGGGTTTGGTGGCCCCTACTTGGAGCTAGAAGGAAGAAGGGAAGAAATGTGGTTCCGCTCACACAGGCCAAGGCACAATGTACGTGGCCTCCAAAGGATGGAGCCAAGAAGGCCTCGAGGTGGCCTTGAAGGGCGGCCCCATCTCCCCTGGGATCTGTGAGTCAGGGATGGGGCAGCCTCTTCTTCAGTCCCCTCATGTGACAGACCAGGAAACTGAGGCACACAGACAGGGAGGACCCAAGGAGAGTGGGAGGTGCCAAGTGGCAGAACCTGAATCCGGGTCTTCTGACTTTCCTCCTCCTTCAGAGGCCCACAGTGGCCAGAGGTGGACGGGAAGAGCCCCTGCTGGGTTGGCCTGTTGCCTCATCCAACAGAACTGCACCGCCACCTGGGAAACAGGGGCTGCCACTGACTCTGCTCGCCAGATGAGTAAACTGAGGCACGGTGATAAGTGACTTAGGATCATGGTCCTAGACCTGAAGGACTACAGAAGCTCATTGAGACTGACCTCTTTCTACAGATAGGTAAACTGAGGCACAGGGGATAAGTGACTAAGGATCATGGTCCTAGACCTGAAGGACTACAGAAGCTCATTGAGACTGACCTTCTCCTTTTACCGATGGGTAAACTGAGGCACAGGGGGATAAGTGACCTGGAATAGTGACCCAAGAGTTGGAAGGCCATCAGAGGCCTCTTCAATGACCTCTTCCTTCTACAGATAGGTAAACTGAGGCACAGGGGAATAAGTGACTTAGGACAGTGACGCAAGAAGGTTCTTAGAGGCCTTTTAGATGACCTCTTCCTTCCTCAGATGGGTAAACTGAGGCACAGGGGAATAAGTGACTTAGGAGAGTGACCCAAGAGTTGGAAGGTTCTTAAGAGGCCTTTTAGATGACCTCTTCTTTCCTCTGATGGGTAAACTGAGGTATAGAGGGGCAAGTGATTTAAGACAGTGACCTTGGTGGTAGAAGGTCCTCAGAGGCCCTTGGATGACCTCCTCACTCTACAGATCGGTAAACTGAGGCCGGGCCGCGCTGTGTGTACTGAGCCAGTGTCCTGCCCTCTCTGGTCACGCACTCACCATCTCGATGATCTTGGTCTTCCTGCCCGTCCTCTTCTTGGCCGTGAGCAAGTACTGCGCCAGCACCAGCCCGGCCACTAGGGCGCACACGCTAGCACTCGCCACGGCACCCACCCGCGCCACGGCCGCCCGGTCCATCGAGGCCGTCCTGGGGCCCGAGCTTGGAGTCACCTCCGGGAGGAAGCGCGGAAACCGCGCCCCTCCCCCACCTGCGCGCGCGGAGCTCCGCGGTCCCACCTCCCAGGGCTCTGACCCCGCCTTCCAGAGCTTGGGTCCCTCCTTTCACAACCCAGGTCCCTCCTCCTACAGGCTAAGTTCCACTTCCTACGGCACAGGGTCCGCCTCCCATACACCAGGGCCCGCCTCCCGGGCCTCAGTTCCCGCCTCTAACAGCCCAGGACCTGCCCCCTGTCCTGGACCGGCCGAGAACATGTGGAGAGAGTTCGGGGGCCGGGAACACGTGTCCCTGGTCTGAACCACTAAGCCGTAGTGCGGGAGGGGGGATTAGGGAGCAGAGTCACCTTCCTCAGCATCCTAGACACCGCCAACACCCACCTCCATTTGAGAATTGGTATAGTCCAAAACACCCTGCATCCCCTTTGAGAATGACAACTCTCCGCTCTTGCTCGGACCAATCGTAACGTCGCTCTTCCTCCGTTCCGCCCTCCTTTCGCGGGACTACGACTCCCGTCAGTCCCCGCGTTCCCACTCCCATCCGGAGCCGCGAGGTTCGTTGTAAAATGCTATGACAACCGAGGCGAAAATGGCTTTGGGTCTTTGGGCTGGAGGCCAGCTGCAGCCCCCTCGGTGCCGCCCTTCCTTTGCTCTGTGAGCCGCTTCCCAGTGCCCCCCAGACAGAGCCAGGCCCTGGCGTGCTGTCCGGTGCCCTTCCGTCCTGCGACGCCGCTGCAGCCTCGGACTCTGGGCCCGGGTGAGTATGCAGGCGCGCACGGGTGCCGGGTGGGGGCCTTGAGAGAAGAGGGAGCGCACGTTTGAGGGGGGCAGCCCCGGGGCATGCGTGCCCACTCGTGGAGGTACGCTTGTGCCTGGAGGATGCCACCTGTTGCACGGGCATTCCCCCCGCCCTCTGGCTTTAAATTCGGCGGAGGAAAGTGATAAAAAACTTTTAGAATAAGTCAGACCTTGACGCTACCCTTTGGAGGGGCGGTGCTCTGCTCCCCCCACTCCACAGCTCAGCTTTCTTCTATCCGTAGGAGCCTCGTCCAGCCACTGACACAAGGAGAGCATCCTCCCTTAAGTGTGTGTGGGGGCATCTCCTGCAGGACTTGGTCACCCCCTTCCCTCACTTGTTACACACTTTGATTGCTTTTAAACCCTTTCCTTCTGTTTTAGAATCAATTCCAAATATCCATTCCAACCCAGAAGAACAAGTGCCAAGCAATGAGGGTCAAGTGACTTGCCCAGGGTCACACAGCTAGGCCAAATTTGAACCCAAGACCTCCCATCTTCAGGCCTGGCTCTCTCTCCATCCAGCCACCTAGCTGCCCCTGTAACATTTATTTCTTTACTTTTTTTTTAAAGACTTTTGCCTTCTGTCTTGGAAGCAATCTGGTTGGAGGCAGAAGAGAAGTAAGGGCTAGGCAGTGGGGGTCAAGTGCCTTAACCCAGGGTCGCTTAGCTGGGAAGTGTCTGAGGCCAAATTTGAACTCAGAACCTCCCATCTCTGGCTCTCTCCACGGAGCCACCCAGCCGCCCTATAACACCTATTTTATGTTGAGAATCAGGGCTGGGATGATGGCTCAGAGCTCGAGCATGCAGCATCCTGAACCCAAAGCTTTTCTCCTGTTTCGTCAAAGGAGACCCACGGTCCCCTCTGCAGCTGCATCCTTCTCGGGGGTCAGAGGGCGATCCTAAGAGGATGATGCTTTAAAAAGAACGCCCAGAGCTCTGTCCAGGGGGCCGGGCAATTCTTACTCCCATCTGCTTGGCTTAAGCCGCCCAGATTAGTCTGTGCATCTGGAAACAAGAGAGTGAGAGGATGAGCGGGAGGGGAAGTGACTGGGCGTGTTCCCCGCCCTCCCGGCCCTCCCTTCTGGTGGATGCTCGGACCTCGGCCTCTGCTCAGCATCCACTCTCTTCTCTTCACTCTATTCCCATAACAAGTCTAAGGAGAGCGATGAGGCGAGGCCTTGGGGCGAAGGGACTCGCCCAATACAGACAGCCAAGATGCGCAGATCTGAACCCAGGACCAGAAGCTCCTGGCCTTGGCTGGCAGGTGCCCGCGCGGCGACGGGCATCCCAGGCAGTGACTGTCGCCCCAAGGGAAGGAGGGGAGCAGTGAGAGATGGAGACGCCCTCTCAGGAGGCCTGGAAGGGCCCCCCAAAGCCCGCCGCGGCCTGATTCAGGAGTGGGGCTGGGAGGAGCCCATCGTGGGGACTCACCCAGGGCCTCCCAGCAAGGAGGCGCTCAGGCTGGATTTGAACTCGGGTCCTCACAGGTGTCCCCGGTGCCCCCCGGCTGCCTCTTAGGGCCTCAGGTGCCTCCTCGCATCCTCTGTGGCTTGTGTCTTTGCCCTTAAGACGTCTCCTGGCGCCGGGCAGCGGGAATGAGGAGGCAGTCGTGGCCTTTCTCAGGACCACGGCTGAGGCTCAGGAAGAGATGCCGCCGCTCATGCCTAATTAGTGCGTCTCAGGGGTAGCCGGGCGGCCCGGGGGATGGAGGGGGCGGTCCTGGGTTCCAATCTGGCCTCAGACTCTTCCCGGCTCTGTGACCCCATTGCCTCTCCCCTGCCATTCCCCTGGCACAGGAGGCAAACCACACAGTTCTATGCCATTGGTACGAGCAGCCGCCAGAGAGGGCCCTGGGGAAGGGGGAGAGGCTGCCTGGGGCAGGGATGATGCCCTGGGGCAGGGCACCCCTGGCAGGGGGCACTGCCGGGAAGACACCCCTGTGGGGGAGAAGGAGATCCTCATCGGGACAGCCAGGAGGCTGTCAGAGGGGGGTGGGAAGCTCTGGCGGGGTACGGAGGGCCTTGAATGCCAAACCTGGGATTCTCTAGTTGGTTCTGGAGGACCCGGGCCGGTGGGAGGGAGGAGGGCCTGGGCCAGGGCAGATGCTGCAACAGTGAACCCGCGGCTCTGGGCCAGCCTGGATGTGGGGGGTTGAGGAGCCAGAGGGAAGGTGAAGGAGAGAGCGAGTTCCCCGTTGGACTCATCATTCGAGGCTCAGACATCTGCCGGGTGTCCGGTGGGAGATGTCCGAAAGGCAGTGGGAGAGGAGAGTCTGGATGTTGGCGGAGAGACGGCCCGTGGCAGCTGATGGGGGGCTGGAGGAGGGGGGCACCGCTGTGAAGCCTCGTGCCGGGGCTGGCCTTTGCACAGTGGGGTCCCTGCTTAGGCACCCTCCTTCCCCCCACTGCGAGTTCCTCCCGCACGGAGGGGAGACCCGGCACGGGAATGTCTCTGGAGTTGATTTTGGCCGCGAGAGAAGGGCTGGGAACCTCTGGGCAGACGGTCCCGCGTGCCTGAGCCCCTGGCCCTGTGGTCCAGTAGGGAGAGAGGCGGGGAGTGCCTCAGTGTACCCGTCTGTAGCGTGGGGAGTGCACGCGTGGTTTTGTTGCTCTCAGAGAGTGCAGTGGCCCAGCCTGGCCTCAGACCCTGACTTGCTGGGTGCCCCGAAGCAGCCTCTGCTTGCCTCAGTGACCCCATCTGCAAAATGGGGAGAAGAAGCACCGCTTCTCAGGATTGTGGTAAGGATCAGAGATGAGACTTGTGAAGCTCAGGCTGCCTCCTGGGGGAGCCCAGCTCTGCCCCTTCTGGTCTTGGGATCGCCTCGAGGCCCAGCTGCCCTCCCAGAGGAGTACCACTGAGAAGGGCCGTCCAGCAGGGCCCAGGGGCACCTGGCAACCCAGTGAGGAAGCTAGTGGCAGGCAAAGACAAGGAGTCTCTCCCTGTGCCTTCTCTCATCCTCTGCCTCCAGGGAGGTGCCGAGCCTGCTCTCCCCAAGTGGTGTCCTTCTGGTATGGCCCCTTCCTTCCGCCATTTCCTCCTCGAGGTCATGGTCAGCTGTTTCCCCCCCCCCCCCCCCCGGAGGGAGAAAGTGCTTCCATTGGTTGCTGGGCAGAGGGGCAGGCCATGTGACAGATGTCCTCAGGGGCTCTGCCCCAGTCTCTGGTGGTGACTACAGTGTGCCCACATGGGGCTCTGCATGCCACTTCTTGCTGCGTGCCCTCGGCTCACCACCACGGGGCCAGTCAGCATCATCGTGTCACCCGCACACACTGGGGAAACCAGATTCTATCAGTCTAGTTGTGATGATTGATGGTCAGTAATCATTGCAAGAATTGAACTCTGATCATCTCTGCCTGCATCTGTGCCCTCAGGGTGGGGCCTCATGGGGGGAGGAGCTCTGCCTCCCCCCTACTCCCCCTCTAGACTGGGGGGTCCCTGGAGCCTCTCTTGGGCCTCTGAGCCTCAGGACTCCCCCCTTCCTGCCTGCACGTTGCTTGGCTCAGTGGCCATCTTTGGTGGTGGCCATAAACTTGAGGTCTCCCTCCCCCCCTTTGGAACCACCATCTTACCTTAGGCCATGGCTGGCAAATGGTGCCGTTGGGGGTGCCACGCTAAGAGAGGTCGTCATGGCCTTCTGAAGTGAAAGGTTTGGGGGCAGCCTGGAGACAGGAGGTCCTGGGTTCAAGTCTGGCCTCAGACACATCCTTGCTGGGGAACCTGGGCAGGTCACTTAGCCCCATTGCCTAGCCCAGTGATGGCGAACCTATGGCCCGGGTGCCAGAGATGGCCTGCAGAGGGCTCTCTGTGGGCACTCGGCCACCCCCACCAGAGTTTGTTACTAGAAAGGAGGAGCTGCTCCCCTCCCCCTCCCCCACCCCTTCACTGGCCCAGCCTTCCTTTAGCCTTGGAATGCGTGTGCAGGAAGAGAAGTGCTGTTGTACCGGCGCACACAGTGTGCCTAGAAATTGTGCAGTGATTGCACAAATCATGAAACGTATTTATGAAGGTAAAAACCCTGGTCAGCTCGAGGACCCCCGAGGGACTAGTGGAGGCCGAGCCTCCGCCCTGGATGCCCATCCCTGCTGGGCTCCCACTGTTTCCACGGTGACCAGGATGTCCCGACCCTGAGAGCCTGGAGGAGAGCCAGGCTTGTGGCCCCCCCTCGGGGCCCCCCGGCTAATCCCGGAGGGGCCCCTCCACGGCTCACCTTGGCTGCCCTCTGCTCTCTGGGCTAAGCTGGGCCAGGGCAGATTAGGGGGAATCCCCTGGAGGAGGAGGCTCGGCCAGTTCTGCCTGAGGACAAGGAGGATGAGAGAGAGGCGGCAGCAGAAGTCCCCCTCGTGCCCAAACCCCATGAAAACGTACCTGGGGAACGTTCTGCAGAATGCACGAAGGGGCGGCTCAGTGGATAGAGCCCAGCCTGCTGCTGGGAGGTCCTGGGTTCAAATCTGGCCTCCGATGCCTCCTGGCTGGGGGACCCTGGACGAGTCCCTTCCTCCAGCTCACCCAGCTTGAACTCTTCTGTCCTAGAGGCGCCCCTAGGGAGGAAGGGAGGGTCGAGCAGATCCGACAGCACCGACGAGGCTGACTTGCTGGTGTTGGGTCAGATGCGACTGGGGGCTCTGCTGGCTCGCTGGGGGAGCGCTGGGCCTGCGGCGGGAGGATGCCAAGACGCTGCCCGCCTCAGTTTCTTCCTCTGTAGAATGGGGACAGCCCGGGGATAGCTCCGAGCGCCGTCCCAGGCACGTATTCGTGACGGCTCCTTCCCTTCCTCCCAAACCAGCCCTCCTGGGCATCCGAGACCCCTTCGTGGTCAGCCCGGCTGACCTCCTCCCGGGGGCAGATGCGGGGCTGGGAGGACGCAGGGCTGCGGTTACACGTGGGCCTTCCCCGGGGGCGCCTCGTCGTTGGAGGCCTTGCTCCCCCGCCTCGTCCCCCCACCTCTGTTCCCTGTGTTCCCCCAGAACGTGTCCCTGCACAGCCCCAGATCAGCCCTGTAGAAGAGGGATCTGAGATGGGCCTGAAAGCCTGGGTAGGACGTGACAGGCAGGATCTGAACCCAGGCCTCTGACTGGAAGGTCGGGCCTGCTAAAAAAATTAATCTGAATTTAGATGTTAAAAATGGTCCTTTCCATATGGACGGCAGAGCCCCAAATTGCCTGCTTTTACTTTAAGTTGGCATTTCTTTTTTAACTTGTTTTTTCTATTAACAGGCTTTCATTTTGTTCCCCCCCCCCCCGAAAAAAAAATCCTTGCAACAAATCTGCACAGCTACGCCAAAGGAATTCTGTCCCAAACCGGCCCCTTTGGCAGGAGACGGCACCTCCGGCATCACCGGCCCGGCCTGGCAGCCAGCAAAGTTTTAAAAATTTTTCTGAATCTTTTCCCTTCCAAGGATTGTGAGGCTGTCGACGCCCTTCCCTGGGTCTCTGTTCATGTGTGTTCATCTTCCCCGGATTGGAAACGTCTCTTTGGCCATTTCTTACAGGCCCCGCCCCCCCCCCCCCCCCCCCCCCCCCCCCCCCCCCCCCCCCCGTCACTTAGTTTGTCTTGTGGTGGTTCCCTTCTTGGCATTATCATACCTTTATCCTATCCCTCATCCCTCTTCCCTGACAGAGAGACAGAGAGAGACAGAGACAGAGAGAGGGGGAGAGAGAGAAAGAGAGAGAGGGGGGAAGATAGAGAGGGAGAGAGGGAGAAACAGACAGAGACAGAGAGAGACAGAGACAGAGAGACAGGGGGGAAAACAGAGGGAGAGACAGAGACACACAGAGACAGAGAGAGAGACAGAGACACAGAGAGAGACAGAGACAGAGAGAGGGAGAGAGAGAAAGAGAGAGAGAGACAGAGACAGAGAGAGAGATTGAGAGAGAGGGAGAGAGAGAGGGGGGAAGATAGAGAGGGAGAGAGGGAGAAACAGAGAGACAGAAGGAGAGGGGGAGAGAGAGACGGGGGGAAAACAGAGGGAGAGACAGAGACACACAGAGACAGAGAGAGAGACAGAGACACAGAGAGAGACAGAGACAGAGAAAGATGGGGTGAGAGACAGACAGACACAGATACAGAGAGAGAGAAAGAAAGAGAGACAGTGACAGAGAGATAGGGGGAGAGAGAGACAGACAGAGACAGAGAGACAGAAAGAGAGAGAGAGAAAGATGGCGGGGAGAGAGACAGAGACAGAGACAGAGACAGAGAAAGATGGGGGAGAGACAGAGACAGAGAGACACAGACACAGAGAAAGAGATAGAAAGAGAGACACAGGGGGAGAGAGACAGAGACAAAGATAGAGACAGAGAGAAACAGAGAGACAGACGGAGGGGAGAGAGACAGTCAGAGAGACAGAGAAAGATGGGGAGAGACGGACACAGAGAGAGACAGACACAGAGAGAGAGACATAGAAAGACAGAGACAGAGATGGGGGAAAGTGAGAGAGAGATGGGGGAAGATAGAGAGACAGAGAGGGAGAGAGACACAGAAAGAGGGAGAGACAGAGAGAGGCAGAGAAACAGAGAGACAGAGAGACAGAGAGAGTCAGAGATAGAAAGAGAGGGAGAGACAGAGAGATGGGGCGAGAGAGAGACAGACAGAGAGAGAGACAGAGAAAAAGACAGATAGAAATGGGGTAGAGAGAGAGAAAAAAAGGGAGAGATAGAGGGAAGACAGAGAGACAGAGGGAGAGAGGGAGAAACAGAGAGACAGAGATACACACACACAGAGACAAAGAGACGGGGAGGGAAGAGAGAGACGGGGGAAGACAGAGAGAGGGAGAGACAGACACAGAGAGACACACACACATAGAGAGGGAGAGAAGGAGATGGAGAGACAGATAGAGACAGGGTTCAGCCTTCCATGGTCTGGGTCAGACAGGAATGAGGATCATCTGGTGCCCAGTGTGTGCCCTCTGCCTCTAAACTCTCATCCTTTTCTTTCCTCTCTCTCTTCCTCTTTTCTCCATCTTCAGAACTGAATTGACTCACCTCCAGAAACTGGTTTTCTTACTTAACTCTCCAACCCTTTAGAGACATTAAGGTACCAAAGGAATCCTGGCTTCTTCTACCTTTATTAGAATGCTGTCATTATATCGTCATGTGGTTCCTTTCAGGTGTTCATACATTGAACTTTCTCGGTTTCTCTGGACTCTTGTGTTTGCTTGTATTTTAGAGTTCCTGTTAAGCGCTGATATTTTTATCAGAAATGATTGAAAATACTCTCATTCATTAAAGTTCCATTTTTTTCCCCTTTTGGGAAGTCCACTTTGCCATTAAATTGAACGTTTTTCAAACAAAAACATTTTCTTCTCTTTTCTTCCCTCCTCATCCCTTCCACCCTCTGGTCTTTCTCTCCCAGCTGACATTTCCCCCGGGGTTCTAGCGGTGTCCCCGGGTGCCTTTCTCTAGTATGATCAGTGTTAGCCTCAGTTCCAGTGTGTTCCCAGTGCCTGAGTGTCTTTGGGAGCTTCCTGTCTCTGTGGGTCTTCCTGACTGTCCAGCCTCTTTTAGGAAGGGACCTGCACCATTACTTTCTGGGGCCCATTCAGTCTCCTGTTACACAAGCAAGACAAATTCTTGTGTTGGGCCATGTCTCCAATATGTATATTTATGTTCAGCTCCTGAGTCAGTGAGTGGTTCCCGTTTGTCATCCATCTCTTTGCTGTTTGGAATATTGTATTCCAAGTTCTCCTGTCTTTGCAGGTAGAAACTTCTCGGTACTGTGTGATCCTGGCTGCTTGCAGCTGTGATGTCTTTGTTGTTGTTGTGGATGGGAATTCTGGGGACTTTTCCTGTTAGGGTTGCTTTCAAGAGGCCGTCCCTGGATTCTTTGTATCCATCCTTTGCTCTCTGCTTCTGACAGAACTGGCCACTTTCCCCTTATCATGGGTTTCAGGGAGTCCAGGGATTCTTTTTTTTTTTAACATTATTTTATTTGGTCATTTCCAAACATTATTCATTGGAAACAAAGATCATTTTCTTTTCTTCCCTCCCCCCCCTCCCACCACCTCTCCCACAGCAATTCCACTGGGTTTCACATGTGTTCTTGATTCGAACCCATTTCCATGTTGTTGGTATTTGCATGAGAGTGTTCATTCAGAGTCTCTCCTTAGTCATATCCCCTCCACCCCCGTAGTCAAGCAGTTGCTTTTCATCGGTGTTTTTACTCCCACAGTTTATCCTCTGCTTGTGGATAGTGTTTTTTAGATCCCTGCAGATTGTTCAGGGACATTGCATTGATACCAATGGAGAAGTCCATCACCTTTGATTGTACCACAGTGTATCAGTCTCTGTGTACAATGTTTTCCTGGTTCTGCTCCTCTCGTTCTGCATCACTTCCTGGAGGTTGTTCCAGTCTCCATGGAATTCCTCCACTTTATTATTCCTTTGAGCACAATAGTATTCCATCACCAACATATACCACAATGTGTTCAGCCATTCCCCAATTGATGGGCATCCCCTCATTTTCCAATTTTTGGCCACCACAAAGAGCGCAGCTATGAATATTTTTGTACACGTCTTTTTCCTTATTATCTCTTTGGGGTACAAACCCAGCGGTGCTATGGCTGGATCAAAGGGCAGACAGTCTTTTATCGCCCTTTGGGCATAGTTCCAAATTGCCCTCCAGAATGGTTGGATCAATTCACAACTCCACCAGCAATGCATTAGTGTCCCTACTTTGCCACATCCCCTCCAGCATTCATTACTTTCCTTTGCTGTTATGTTAGCCAATCTGCTAGGTGTGAGGGGATACCTCAGAATTGTTTTGATTTGCATCTCTCTGATTATAAGAGATTTAGAACACTTCTTCATGTGCTTATTAATAGTTTTGATTTCTTTGGCTGAGAACTGCCTGTTCATGTCCTTTGCCCATTTATCAATTGGAGAATGGCTTGATTTTTGTACAATTGATTTAGCTCTTTGTAAATTTGAGTAATTAAACCTTTGTCAGAGGTTTTTATGAAGATTGTTTCCCAATTTGTTGCTTCCCTTCTAATTTTAGTTATATTGGTTTTGTTTGTACAAAACCTTTTTAATTTGATGTAGTCAAAAATTATTTATTTTACATTTTGTGACTCTTTCTAAGTCTTGCTTGGTTTTAAAGTCTTTCCCTTCCCACAGGTCTGACATGTATACTATTCTGTGTTCACCTAATTTACTTATAGTTTCCTTCTTTATGTTCAAATACTTCCCTTTCTACCCCCCCTCCCTTCTTATCCCCTCGTATTTTCCGTGTAGTCTTTCTAAAATTAACCCCCCGCCCCCTCCCTCTCTTGTACTGCTTCCCTCCCCACCAGACTGTTTGTTGTCCTTCTACTCCCCTATTGGGCGCAAATCTATTCTCTGCTCCCAATGGATTGGATTGTTTTTCCCTCTTTGAGTCAATTTCAAAGCACATAAAAGTTGAGTATTTCCTGTCTCTGACCTCTTTACCCTTCCAGCGTATTGATGTTCTCCCCCCTCCCACCATGAGCTTCTTTATGACATATAAATTTACCCCCATTTGTTTCTTTTCCCATTTTTTAATATTAACCTATTTTAAAGCTCTAGTTATATATATGTATAATATATGCATACTCATGTGTATGTATTTTTGCATGCATATATCTATGTATGTATGTATATACCTATATATTCTTGTCTTGTCTTGTCCTTTCATCCTATACAGTTTGTCACTGTTCCCTCTAAGTGTACTTCATTTTGCTGCCCAGGTAATAACAACAGTTTTTAAGAGTTACCAATGACCTCTTTTCTTATAGGGATACATATCATTTTAACTTACTGAGTCTCTTAAAAATTTTGTTTTGTTTTGTTTTTCTTTTTCCCCCTCTTTTTTAATTACCTTTTGATGATTCTCTTGAGTTCTGTGTTTGGACATCAAATTTTCTGTTCAGGTCTGGTCTTTTCTTTATGAATTCTTGAAATTCTTCTATTTTGTTGAATGACCATACTTTCCCCTGTAAGAATATAGTCAGTTTTGTGGGTAGTTGATTCTTGGTTGTAGACCTACTTCCCTTGCTTTCCAGAATATCGTATTCCATGCCTTTCTTTTTTTCAATGTGGATGCTGCCAGATCCTGAATTATCCTCACTGTGGTTCCTTGGTATCTGAATGACTTCTTCTTGGCAGCTTGTAATATCTTCTCTTTGGTCTGATAGTTCTTGAATTTGGCTATAACATTCCTGGGTGTTGTCAGTTGGGGATTAAGTACAGGAGGTGATCTGTGGATTCTATCAATCTCCACTTTTCCCTTTTGTTCTAGGATATCAGGGCAGTTTTCTTTAATAATTTCCTGTAATATAATGTCCAGGCTTTTTCTTTTGTCATGGTCTTCTGGTAGGCCAATGATTCTTAAATTGTCTCTCCTTGAACGATTTTCTAAATCCTCTGTTTTGTGAATGAGATGCTTCATATTTTCCTCAATTTTTTCATTCTTTTGGTTTTGTTTTATAGTGTCCTTCTGCCTTGTGAGGTCACTTGATTCTAGTTTTTGTATTCTGGTTCTTAAAGACTGGATTTCATCCTTAGTTTTTTGGTAGTCCTTTTCCTTTTGGTCTGATTTTCTTTGGAGGTCATCTTTCATCTTCTTCACCTCATCTTTCCTTTGCTTTGCCTCATCTTTCATCTCCTTTGCCTCATTTTCCAGCTGGTTGATTTTGGCTTTCAAGACACTATTTTCTTGTTTTAGTTCAAGTGCCTCTGTTTCCAAATGACTTATCTTAGTTTTTAAGTTCTTTTCCCAATTGTCTTCAGCCTCTCTTAATTGTGTTTTGAATTGCATTTTGAGTTCTTCCACAGCCTGTATCCAATTCGCTGGGATTTCTGATTTTTCCTTTGCTGATCCCTTCCCCTCTGTTTTGTTTGCTCTTTGCTCATTACCTGTGCAGAAGCTGTCTATTGTAATTTCTTTTTTCTTTTTCTGTTGTTTGCTCGAGTTTACCCCTTCTTTTCTCCCTATATTTGTCTGTGCTCTTGCTCCTCTCATTTTTTTTTTTTTGGTTTTGGGGCTGTCAGTTTCCCCTCTTGGAGCTTTGTCAGATCTCTTGGTACAGTCTCTAGAGGAGGAATGTTAGCTTCCTTGTCCTCTGGAGGTTTTTGAGCGGATTAAGTTCAACTGGGTTGGGCTGTATGTGCTCTGAGTCCGAAGACTCCTGGAAGGCTGGGCCGCCCAGAGTCCAGGGATTCTTAAAACAATTTCTCCTGACTCTCAAGCAGTAGTTTATGATATCGGAGGTCTTACAATTCCTTCCATTTTTTCTCACTCTCTAATTTTGCTTTTGGTTATTGCTCACTGTCCCACAGAGTCCGTGACTTCCATTTGGCTGATTCTCATAGGCCAAAAATTCCATTTCTTGGGTGAGTCTGATCCCTTTCTGTTTGGGGTTACCAGTTTTCTGTATCATTCTTTCTGCCCCATCTTTTATTTCATTTTTTATCTCGTTTTATTTCTTCTAGGGATTTAGGTACTCTTTGGGTAACATCTTTTTTTATTTGAGGCCCATTAAAAATAATTTCTTCTTGGAGCTTCTGTTTTGGTATTGTTCTTTCTTTCTAGGTTGGATATTGGGGCATCTCTAGAGTTTTATTCATTCTTTGATTCCTTCCTCTCCCCAGCTTTAGGCTTTGAACTGGGGCTTTGTGCCTGAGCCAGCCTTGGGTACTGTGGGCTCTTACACTGACTTCTACTTCTTGGATCTTTGAGGCTCAGGAGCTGAGGAGCCTGGATCTTGTGGGCTTTCTACCCCATATCAGGACTGAATGGTGGGTCCTTGAGAGGCTGTAGCTTGGACTCTGTCTGCTTCACTCACTTCCCTGTGGCTTCTGTTATACTGCTTTCTCTGTTCTCCTCCCTGACTCGTCATTTCTCAGTTTTCCTGACTGGATCATCATTTTCTGTCTGCCCACTATACATGAGTGTCCCCCGTCACTCTTCCCTGGACCCCTCTATTCTTCTCTCTCTCCGTTTTCTCTGCTTTGGTGATCTCAGAATTATCTGCTCTAAATGGAAGAGTCCCAGATCTATGTGTCTAGACCTAATATCTCTCCTTACCTCCATTCTTATATCATTAACTACCCAATACTTATTGCCACCCAAATGTCCTTTAGGCATCTGAAACTTAATGTGTCCAAAAGGGAACACTTGTTTCCTTCTACACTCATCTCCCTGCATTGTCCTCTTTCTTACTGATATCCCCAGCATCCTTTAGGTGCCAAGGTTTGCAACCTGGGAGCCATCTTTCTCTCATTTCCAGGGTCCAACCAGGGGTCAAACTCTGTTTGTTTTACTTTGACAGCATCTCTTGGATCCTCCCCCTTGCCCTCGTTCATCCAGATGCTGCCTTCACTCAGATCTTTCCCGATTTTTGCCTGGATTTCTAAATAACCTCCTAATTAGCCTCCCTGTGTCCCTGACACAGCAGCCAAACTGATATTCCTTACACCCAGATCTGAGCGTGCCACTCCCATGCCCAGATCCTTAGTAGCTCCCTATTGACTTAAGAATAATATAGACAAACTCCTCAGTCTGTCATTTAAAAAATAATAATTGTTTTCGGACATTTTGCAATCCATGTTCTCTCCCTTCTTCCTATTGCTCCTCCCCCCCCCCAAGATGGCAGGTGCTATCTTACAACATGTTTTTCCATGTTTACCATGTCATCTTAGGCGCTCCTCTGTCTTCCCTGGTGGCCTGATTACTGTTCTCCCTGTAGGACGCCATCTTCCCCCCTCTGACTGTGCACCTCAGGAGCCAGCTCTCATCTCACTACTGCTCCTCAAACTCTCTGGCTTCCCTTCAGTGCCCCCCCGGTGCCACCCGTCCAGTGACCCTCCCTCTTTCACCAGTGAGGAGGATGGTCTCCCTTAAGTTGTCTTTGTGATAAAGATTTCCTAAGCTCCATGAAAGTGGACCTGCTTTGGGTTTTTTCAGATACCCAGCCCCCAGCTGAATTCCTTATAGGCATTTGATAAATGTTTGTTTGTGTGAATTGAAAATGACCTGATTTTAAATGATTTAATTATACAATTACTGTGTCAAGTCCAGCCTCCTTGTTATGTGTTCTTGCTCTGTTCTGGCTAAAGGTTGACCTGTCATATCTGGTCTATTGTGGGAAAGGTTTGACATTGACAAATACCAGACTTGAGTATGTAGATTACCAGATACCCGTGACATTCACAAATATCAGAATTGATTATGTAGATGACCAGATATCCGTGACATTCACAAATACCAGAATTGATTATGTAGATTACCAGATGCCCATGACATTCACAAATATCAGAATTGATTATGTAGATTACCAGGTACACATGAAACTCAGAGAAGACCGGCCTCTTGCTTGTCTTTGAAGTTGTCAGTTTCCAATGCAGGCACTTTTAGAAGGAGATTTGTGGGCGCTGGCCTTCCTGTCTTCCAGACACCAAAGATTTGGGCTTTGGGTTTTCTGGACAGGATCAGTGGGAAAGGCAACGCTGCTGTCAAACTTGGGAGAGGGGGCTTCTGAAGCATTCAGCATGTGCTTTTAGTGGTCAGGAGCCGCTTTCCTGAAGTTGTTTTATTTGCAGAATATTGGCTTTAGAAGACACCTCAGCTGCCACCCAGTCTGATCCAAAAAAATCCCTTGTGCACCCTACTTGCCTGGCTCTCATCCAGGCTTGGCCTAAAGACCTTTGAGGTGAGGAAGCCCACTTCCTGGGGCTGAGACAGTCCCTGCACCTTTGGGTGACTAACTGTTAGAGTGACTTCTTGCATGTAAAACCCAGAAGTGGCCTTGTCCGTCTCTTTCTCTGGCTCCCAGATTTGCTCTCCCAGAGTTTGTGGAACAAGTTTCAGTGCTTCCGTGTGACCAGTGGGTGAGCCGTGTTACACACACCCGATGGGACCTGTAAAGGACCTTCCATCCCCGTCTCCTTCAGCTGTCCCTCCTATGCCTCGATCTCAAGGCCCTTCACTATTGTGAATTCAGCAGGACCTTCCTGCTCTGGGACACTGCCTCTTTACAGCGTGGCTGCTGGGGTCACTTGTGAGCCCGCTGCTTTCCTTTCTGAGTTCAGCCTTCCCCTTCCCTCCCCTCAGCAAACCATTGCTAGGATCAGATTGAAAGAGGAGGAAGAAAACGAGCCTCCCCGATGCCTCCCCAGAGGCAGGATGCAGGGCCGGCTGGCTGGCGGGGTTGAGCATGCCCATGGGCACCATTTGGATGCTTGGTTCATTCTGTTTACATTCTCGTCGTCATTTTCCTGCTTGTCCTCCTGTCCCTCGGCATCCGCTCGTCAGTCTCCTCGGGCGTCTCTCAGAGCTTCCCAGGCTGCCTTTCTCCAGTCCCATCCTGTGACTCCCTAACTGATGGGCATCTGCATTGTTTCCAGTTACGTGCTGGCATCGGGTGACTATCCTTCTGGGGCTACGTGCCTGGCTGTGGGACCTGCGAAGAGTCGGGGATGAGCGTCTCACTCCCTTTTTTAGCCCGAGTCTTTTTTTTCTTTTCTTTTTTTCCAATTTAAAACATTGTTTTATTTGGTTATTTTCAAACAATATTCCTTGGAAACAAAGATCCTTTTTTGTCCTCCCCCCCTCCCCTCGCCCCTTCCCTAGCCAACGCACGATTCCACTGGGTATCACGTGTCCTTGCTTCAATCCCATTTCCATGTTGTTGGTATTTGCATTAGGGTGTTCATTTAGCGTCTCTCCTCCTTCCTGTCCCTTCTACCCCTGTAGTCAAGCAGTTGCTTTTCATCGGTGTTTTTACTCCCACCGTTTGTCCTTTGCTTGTGGATAGTGTTTTTTTCTCCTGGATCCCTGCAGGATGTTCAGGATCACTGCATTGACACTAATGGAGAAGTCCATTACATTCAATTGTGCCACAGTGTATCAGTCTCTGGGTACAACGTTCTCCTGGTTCTGCTCCTTTCACTGCATCACTTCCTGGAGGTTGTTCCAGTCTCCATGGAACTCCTCCACTTTATT
>NC_077233.1:15241481-15243981 GCF_027887165.1 Monodelphis domestica
GGGGAGGGGAGAGAGACAGAGAGACAGACAGACAGAGACAGAGAGACAGAGAGACAGAGAGAGCGATGGGGAATATGGGTGGAGAGGCCAGTGGGGCCCAGAGAGAGGACAGGAGCGGAGGCCCAAGCCTCCCCAGCCTTGGCCTTCCCCCGGAGGCGTGAGGATAATAGAGGGCCTGTGAGGGAGCAGCTATTGGGGAACAGGGGGGTGATGGAGCTTCAGTGCAGCAGCTCTTTCAAATGAAAACAAGGCAGTGGAAAGATGTGCATTGCCCTGGGAGTCTGGGGGGATCTGAGGGGTTCTCAAGGGCCTGGAGAGAGCCTGGGGGGGTCTTGGGGCAGCAGATGACCATCCAGTTCTGGCTCGCGACTCCCTCAGCCACTGTTTG
Organism: Monodelphis domestica; assembly: GCF_027887165.1. Lineage (NCBI taxonomy): Eukaryota > Metazoa > Chordata > Mammalia > Didelphimorphia > Didelphidae > Monodelphis > Monodelphis domestica. The sequence continues at coordinate 15,241,870 of NC_077233.1, forward strand.
CAGGGTCAGAGCGGCACCAAACCTGGGACACAGACTGGGCGAGCCTGGCTGTTGTCGGGGCAGAGGGTGGTCCGATCCATTCAGCTGTGGTTCTGGGAGAACAGAGCAAGTGGCAGAACATGGCTGGACCCAGAGTCAGAAAGACCTGAGTTCAAACTTTGCCTTTGACGCCTCGGTGGTGCGTGGCCAGACTTGGTTTCTCTTCCTGAAAGCCGGAGGCATCGCCCTTAGTGGGTCGATTTTTTTTGTGAGGGCCAGTGAGGTTCCGTCCAGCCCTTTGTGAGCCTGCAGAACCGAACCTAAAGCCCCTCGGCTCGGTTCTTTCCTCTTCTTTTTTTAACCCTCCTCGGTGTCTTTGGTCCAGCCCTGGGTGGGGGCCAAGGCAGGAGGGCGGTCTGGGCTGGCCGGCCCGAGCCCGTGATTCTGGCCCTGAGCTCCAGTGAAGTGGTCAGTGAGCTCCGGTCGGGGGATGCCCAGAGGAATGGAGGGGCCACGCTGAAGGCGCTCAGGACTGTGGCCTGGGGAGGGCGGGCAGAGGGCTGGCTGAGCTGTCCGGCCGGAGGGCCCCTCCCCCAGTCTGACCTCGGTCCGTGGGGGAGGCGGCAGCACCTTCTAATGGCCGGAGCCGCCCGGAGCGGAGGGGCTGCCTCGGCCGGACCGCGGAGGGAGGCTCTGCGCTGGGGCAGCTGTGGCTGAGGTCTGGAGTGGCTCCGGGGCCTCCGGGGTCTCCCCGGCACCCGCAGCCGCACCCCGAGCTGCGCCTCAGAGGGCGCCCGCCGCGCTGGGATCCCCCAGTGAGCGCTTTCTTTTCAGGCTGAGCCAGAATGTCCTTGTTCAAGGCCCGAGACTGGTGGTCGACGGTCCTGGGAGAGCAGGAAGAGTTCGACCAAGGCTGCCTGTGTGTGGCTGACGTGGACAACAGCGGCAACGGACAGGGTGAGTGGGGGGCCTTCCGGCCTTCGGCCTTCGCTCGTCGGGTCCCCCTGCAGGCCCCGAGCTGGCCTCCAGGGCTGGCCTTGGCCGAAGGGCCACATTTTGTGGAGGCCGGACGGCCGGACGGCCGAGCCAAGCCTGGAGATGATTGGTTTGTGCCTGCTGCTCCGGAGGGCCTGATGCCACCCCACCTCATTGGCCAGAGCAGCCACCCCCTCTGGCCACTCTGGGGGGACGGTCCAGCCGCCCTTCCCCCCCCCCCAGCTGCTTTTGCTCCCAGCATGGCTGAGGCCGCTCAGAGCCCGGCGACACGAGAGGCGACTCCGGAGCAGAGGAGGCGGCTCCGGCCCTCTGTCCGGCTCTGGCTCCAGGCCTGGGGGGTGCCAGAAAGGCGCAGGTCGGGGTCTCTTTCTGAACCTGCCCGGGTCACCAGCTAGGAAGCGCCTGACGCCACATTTGAACCCAGGTCCTTCCCCCCCACGTCTGGTGCTGTGTCTGCTGAGCCGCCCGGCTGCCCCCTTGGGTGGCTCCTGAAGCCTTTCCTCCGGCTCTCTTGGCCACCGAAGAAGGCTTCGGGCAGGCGTGAGCGGGGGGCTCGCGGCCCGCCTGTGCGGCCGGGCGTCGGCTTTGAGCGGGGCCCCTCCAGGAGGCTCTCGGAAGGCTGAAGGCTCTCGGTTGAGGCGCTTCCTGTGTGGGGCCCGAGGCGACCGGACGAGGCCGCGGCTCTGTTGGGGGGGGCCAAGGCCGCGGCTCTGTCCGGGGGGGGGCCGAGGCCGCGGCTCTGTCCGGGGGGGGGGCGAGGCCGCGGCTCTGTCCGGGGGGGGGGGGGCCGAGGCCGCGGCTCTGTCCGGTGGGCCTTCCTCTCGGGGGCCAAGGCCGCGGCTCTGTCCGGGGGGGGGGGGGGGGTGTGTGGCTCTGTCGGGGGGGGGGGGGGCGGGGTGAGGCCGCGGCTCTGTCTGGGGGGGGGTGTGGCTCTGTTGGGGGGGGGCGGGGTGAGGCCGCGGCTCTGTCCGGGGGGGGGGGCCCGGCTCCGTCCGGGGGGGGGCCCGGCTCTGGCCGGAGAGAGGTCGTGGCTGACGGCTGTTGCTCCCCGCAGACAAGATCGTGGTGGGCAGCTACACGGGCTACCTGCGGATCTTCTCGCCGCACCCCGTGAAGGCGGGCGACGGCGCTCACGCC